>NC_056739.1:826611535-826626535 GCF_019279795.1 Protopterus annectens
AAAATTGGTTCACAGATAGAACCCACACTGTGAAAGTAGCGAACTTCAATTCAGACTGATGACCAGTCTCAAGTGGAGTCCCTCAGGGATCGGTCCTGGGTCCTCTCCTGTTTGACATCTACTTCTCAGATGTCCAGGCCAACACAGAGAGACTCTGGCTGACCAAATTCACAGACGACTGCAAGCTGGGACCCATTATTAGCTCCCCAAGTGATGCAGACATCCTACAGAAAGGCCTCACTGAGACCAATGACTGGTGTCGAAACCATGGCCTTAAGCTTAATGCCAGAAAATGTGTAGTCAACCCCTTTGGGAAAAACTCAGTTTCCACTAATTACCATGTCAATGGTAGCCCACTGAACACTGAAGGCGTTATAAGAGATCTGGGGACACTGGTTGACAGCAACCTCTCCTTCAGCCACCACATTGCCACTGTGGTCAGAAAGTCCTTCTATGTGGCACATCTCATTACCAAGGGTTTTACATCCAGGAAGAAAGAGGTCATCATTTCTCTCTACTCTTCCTCATTAGACCAATCATGGAGTATAATGCCCCATTTGGCATGTACCTCACTAGACACCTGCAACAGTTGGAGAGGCCACAAAAGTATCTCACGAAGAGGATCCTAGACCTTAAACACATGTCCTACATGGACAGACTCAAAAAATTCAATCTATTCTCTGTCTCATATCGTCGACTAAGAGGCGACCTCTGCTTGACTTAGAAAGCCATGTCTGACCAGCTCTGTTAGAAATGCTACATCTAAAGAAATCCCAATCCCTCCATACCATACGCTCCAGAGACCTCAACCTCATTACCACAATCAACAGAACATGCCGGAGGGACAAGTTCATAACCTAGAGCTTGCCCATGCTATGGAATAGACTTCCCATATATGTCAAGCAGAGCACCCCACTGGCCATCTTCAAGAGAAACCTTGATGAGTGGATGGGTAATAGAAAGTTCACCCTGGGGATCACTCCAGTGGCTCTACTTGATAGAGGCACTGGGAACTAACAAGAGGTGGCACAATGCCAGGTCACTTCTATGGGCTAGGATTGTAAATTCCCTAGGGTCATTAGCCTAGTACATAGCTATGAACATATCTATCTACATAAATATATATGTGTGTGTGTGTGTGTGTGTGTGTGTGTGTGTGTGTGTGTGTGTGTGTGTGTGTGTGTGTGTGTGTGTGTGTGTGTGTGTGTGTGTGTGTGTGTGTGTGTGTGTGTGTGTGTGTGTGTGTGTGTGTGTGTGTGTGTGTGTGTGTGTGTGTGTGTGTGTGTGTGTGTGTGTGTGTGTGTGTGTGTAGATGCATTTTCATGTTTTCCTGAAGAGAATTTTTTGCATTTTCAGAAAAAAATTGTATCCACATCCTGCATTGTTTTGGGACATACAACCTCTTGATGATCTACAGCACATGGTGCATTACTGACCAGTGATGTACAATATGATATGCACACAACTATTTCTACCTTTTATGGCAATAACTGAACTAAAGACAATACACTGGCTGGCATTCACAAGCATATTTTTGTTTCTGATTAACATTCAGTTATGTTAGACCTCATTGCTATTAGAAACTGTATGTAACACTTATAAAAATAAGATCTGTCACTAGTGGAGTTCCCCAGGGATCTGTCCTGGGACCCCTATTGTTTGGTATCTATTTCTCAGAGGCCCAGGCAAAGACAAAAGGCCTGTGGCTGACCAATTCTGTGGCTGACTGTAAGTTGGGCGCTGTCACTGACTCCCCATATGATGTTAACATACTGCAATAGGGTCTCCCAGCAACTAATGACTGGTGCCAAAGTCATGTCCTCAAGCTAAATGCAAAAAAATGTATTATCATACCATTCCACAAAAACACGATCCCTGTTGATTACCACATCAACTGCAACCCCCTAAGCACACAACCTGTGGTGAAAGACCTGAACACTCAGGTTGATAACAACCTCACATTCAACCATCATGTACCGGCAGTGGTCAGAAAAGCCTTTTACTTGGTTCATCTCATAAGTAAAGGGACTGCATCCAGAAAAAAGGAGGTTATTACCTCTCTATACTCCTCCCTCATTAGACCAATAATTGAGTATAACACCCCATTTGG
This sequence comes from Protopterus annectens, assembly GCF_019279795.1. Classification (NCBI taxonomy): domain Eukaryota; kingdom Metazoa; phylum Chordata; order Ceratodontiformes; family Protopteridae; genus Protopterus; species Protopterus annectens. Next base: position 826,613,646 of record NC_056739.1, read on the forward strand.
GATGTACCTCTCTAAACACCTGCACCAACTAGAAAGGCCACTGAAATTACCTCACAAAGAGAATCCATGGCCTCCAACACCTGTCCTTTGCAGACATGCTCAAATCACTATCACTCTACTTGGTATCATACAGATTGCTCAGGGGTGATCTGTGTCTCACCTACAAGGCAATCTTGGACCCTGCTCTACTAGAGATCCTCCATATCCTTAAGTCTAACTACTCATGCACTACCCACTCAAAAGGCCTGAATTTAATATGCAACATCAGCAAAACCTGCTGGAGAGACAGGTTTGCCTCCCAGAGGCTTCCCGTGTCTGGAATAAGCTTCCCATACACATCAAACAGAGCACCTCACTGACCCTCTTCAATCGCAACTTTGATGAGTGGATGGAAAACCACAAATTTGTCCAGGGCTTCCCCCTGTGTCCCTCACTGACAGAGGCAACAGGTGCTAACTGAGGTTTCTTTTTGGGGATAAACTCTTGGCTAGGATTTGAAGGGCCCCAGGCTCATGAACCTAGTAACCTCCTATGATCCTATGACCGAACCCCTTGTTTATGTGCATTGTATGTCCTTTGTTATTATCCAGTATACATTTGTAGTTACATAGTGTTTTACTTTTTGCATTATATCTGTAAATGTACATCTTAGCTTAATCTGACTGGATATATGTTTTCTGAATTTGTAGGATGGATAATATTTTTCTGCTTGTGTTTATACATTTAAATTTACTAAGCTGTTTTATGGATTAGCCTTTTTTTTAAATCTGTTCAATGCTTGTTTTTGCCTGCAGTCATTCACTTTATGTCTGTGGTCTATGCAAGTAGAAATTGTACTTTAAGTTTCTACAGGTTAGTTTTTATATTTCTGGTGAATTAACTTTTCCCAATGAGGCAATATAGTGAAAATTTTGTTTTGTTACAATAAAATGCGCTTATTTTGTGTCAGAATCACTATTTCTATTTTATGTTTAATGTTTTTTGAAGATTTAGTAATGTGTCTGAGTAGGACGTGTGTTTCTGATATTTGGCGGTGTATCTTTTAATTTTTTAAGTATTTCTCTAACAGTTGTCCCAACAAACTGACTTTTCATTTTGTGAGTGTTCTCTTTGGATGATTCAGTGGCATCTTTACTGTAATCCGTCTTTTTGGGGAGGATCTTGAATTTATAAAAGATAGCATCACCGTTGTTGGTTTAGTTAGTCCATTCAGCTCTACAATTCTAGTTTCACAATGTATTAAAATATACACATATGAGCATGCATAAATGGAATTGTGGTTTTACAATGTCTTTATAACAAGCTACAAATGCATAATGCCTACGCTGATAGGTTCATAATAGTTACTAGGCATGCAGGCCTAGAGAAAATTATGGAGTCTAGCCCAAATTTCCAATTTCTACCAAGCACTGTTTGGTAATATGACTTGCTCCTGGTCACACACTAAGCAAAGGAAGGCTAAAGGAATCAAACTCTGCACCACAAAAAGTAGCTCACTAACAGCTCATTGCTTCAATCATCTGCACTAACTACACACACAGCAAGAGAAAGCGTTGCATGATCACATACAAGAGTACTCATCATGTAACTCAGGTAGACTGCCTGCTAGCAAGGAAAGGGCACTGGAGTAGAATCAGTGATTGCAAAGTCATCCACAGTGAAACAAGTCAGCTGAAAGCATAAACCACTGGTTGCCACAGTCAGCTACAAGCAGTGGTCAGAGAAGCCTTTAAGGTCAACAGAGGCCAGACTGAAGCCCTGGAAGTTGACTGGAGAGAATTTACAACAGTTCAAGGTATTTCTCGGTGCTCTAGCACCTCAAAAGGAGGAGGAGGAAACAGATGAAGTTGAAGAAAAGAGGCAGTGTGTCAGAGCAGCATGTGTGAGGACTACAGATCAGATATGCATCCAAGCTAGGTATGGAAATAAGGTACATAAAAAAGCTGGTGGTGGAATGCAGAAGTTCAGGAAATCATCAGAAAAAGGAGAAGAGTGGGAAGAAGAAGGAGGTAAAAAAGACGGACCAGGCTAGGAAGGAATACTGGTTAGTTAACAAAGAGGCTAAGAAAGGAGTTGCAATAACAAAGAACGTATCAGAGGTACTCCACCAGCTTCTGGTAAGTGAGTTAGTAGATGGCACAAAAAACTATATCAGGTTTCAAGGCAAAGACAGAAAGATAAAGAAAATAGTCAGACACCTTTCACAAGGGATGACATCAAAAACCTGCTCACTGGTCCACAGGACATCAAAGGTAGATGGATAGAGTATTTCCATCAGCTTTTGAATGAAGAAAACCCCACAGAAGCTGTACTGCCCCAAATAAAGCCTACTATGAGATAACAAGGGGAAGCTTACCATAGAAGACCTAAGAATAACACTAAGGAAAATGAAGTCAGAGAAAGCAGATCAGATGAGGTTGCAGTAGATATGATAAATATGTTGGGTGAGACAGGGGAAAAATGGCTCCTGAGGGTACTTAAAGAACTGTGGAAAGAAAGGCGCAACCAAGATGACTGAAGAAAAAGCATACTTGTGCCAGTTTTCAAGAACAAAGGAGACATTTACAACTGTAGGCAGTACAGGGGTCTCACAGTCCTGTAATATTGTATGAAACTTCTGAAGAGGATGATTGAAAAATGAATATGCTGAATAGTTGAATGTAAGATAGGAGATGAGCAGTTCAGATTCAGATCAGATTGCAGCAGAACTGACCCAATGTTTGTAGTCAAACAGATAATTGAGAGAAGGCTAAAGGTAAGGAAAGTGTCCAAATGGGCATTCCTTGAAATGCAGAAAGCATATGACAATGTCTAAAGAAAGCTGATTTGGGCAGTACTGTGGTGATTTGAAGCCCCAGCAACATTGGTAGAATTAGTGCAGGCTATGTACAAGGACCCAGTGGTTTAAGTACGAACAGTGTTTGGTCTCACAGAGGGGTTCCCAGTGGGAGTGGGTGTTCATCAGGGTTCAGCTCTGAGCTCAGTGCTGTTCATACTGGTAATGGAGTACATTAGCAAACAGGTCGGTAGGAACACATCAGCAAAGTTGCTGTATGCAGATGATGTGGCAATACAGACAGACTCTGAGCAAGAACTTCAGCAAAGGATGGGATGATACTGAGTACAGATGAGACAGTTGTAATGGCAGCAAATGGGGGAAAAAAGAAGTAGCTGAGAATTGAGATAGACGGGAAAACAGTGGAACAGGTTAACAGCTTCAAATATCTTGGAGGGGTGGTTGAAGAGATGGGAAGTCTGAATGAAGAAGTCAAAGCTAGAATCAGAGGAGGTACTGTATGGCAAAAGAATGCCAAAGAAGCTGAAAAGTAAGGTGTACAAAACAGTGGTGCGACCAATACTACTGTATGGTACAGAAACCTGGGCAGTAAAGGTAGGAAAGTTGAGTAAGCTGGAGGTGATGGAGATGAAGTGCCTGAGACAGGTGGTATGATGCACACTGTGGAACAGATGAAGAAATGAGGGCATAAGAGCAGAAGCCAAAGTAGCTCCAAATACAGAAAAGATAAAAGAGAACAGATTACAAGGGTTCAGTCACATGTGTATGAAAGGAGAAGACAATCTAGTGAGGGACAGACAGGAAGAATGTAAAATGAAATGAGGGCATCCAAAGAGGTGGATGGATTGTGTGAGAGAAAACCTGTGACAGTCAGGCATGAGTGTTGAAGAAGACAGGAGAGTGACACTGAATAGAAAGATGATGTCAGTTGACACAATACCCCAACCTAATGTAGAGAAATGGGAAATAGGTGTTTGATGATGACATGATATGCAAAAAGTTCTCAATGGATGGCGCAGTACTCCAGTGGTAACATTGTCACTTCACAGCAAGTGGTTCTTCAGTTTGATTTTCGGCTGGACTGCCTTCTGTGCAGAGTCTACATGTCCTCCCTGCATTTGTGTGGGTTTCCTCCCACATTGCAAAGACATGCATCGGGAGCATTTCATCCTGGGCCTCTGTTGAAAATTGACTTTGTTCCAAGTCACACTTCCCTGGTAAACAAATGTTAAATAAATATGTGAGAGACACAGGAGTGAAAAGAAGCGAAACAAATGGTATCTGTGGCATGACAGAATTGTACAAAATCATGCACAGCAAGGAGTAAAGATAGGGGAAGGCAAAAGAAATTTGAGCAATAGTTCTACCTCACATGGGACAAAAAGCATAATAATAGATCTTTTAAATTGCTCATTTCTAACTGTGTAAGTAACTTTCAAAATCATATAAGCATTCTAGTATGATACCTTTCACTTTTTCCTTGTAGCCCACATACCCATATAATGCCCTGTGTTTCAAAATTGCACATTTCATTTCATTATTTTGCATCAGAATTTCCCACCAGGTCAACATTGAAGGTCAACAATCGCACAATTCAAACCTGTTCCAAAATCTGCAGATTAGTGGTATAGTTCCACATGTCACATTTCAGCATTATGATATTGAAAAACACAGGATATATGATTTATGACCTTGAAAGCAAAGTAATTTCAATTTATTCCAGCACTTTCAGAATAAAAATGTACAGAACAGATATATTAATGCAATGCAAACAACATACGAGGTTTGTTTCTAAGTACATTATCACATTTTGCATTTTTTTTATAATTGTTTTTTGGATGTGAGATAAGATGCTAGCAAACAACAGATGAACCTCATAATGCACAAAAAAATTATCAGACTTGCCTATAAATGATCTCACATTTAGTGAAATGAAAAACAGATTTAAAAGTATGGCTCTCATTTAGTTTAAAGCATCAGTGAAAACAGGGTTTATATCAGTTTACTAAAATGTCTGAAGTTCAAACACCATATGTTTGAACTTCAAACCACGAACTGCAAAAATATCGATGTCTTAAAACAGTGATTTTTTTTCCCAGGGGAAAAAAATTGCTGTTACAAGAAACACACACGCAACACAAACACACTAAAACAACATCAATCCACACACATACACTCAAAATCCTACATCTAACCCTAAACTAAACTGTACATACACTACTACCTATCCACCTACCTTAACCCAAACCCTAACCCTAAGGTCCGTCACTATCGCACACTCACCTGACCCGTGCCCTAACCCTAACTCACCTATCCCACCCTAACCCTAAAGTCTTTCACTATCACACACCCACCTCACCCGCGCCCTAACCCTAACTCACCTAACCCGCACCCTAACCCTAACATCCACACAATTGCACACTTACCTGAACCTGACCCGTAACTTCCCACCACAGTCCTGATACTGGCGAAGCCACAGAAATGGCCCACCAAATTCTTTCTCTGGGAATGAATTTGGTGGGCCGTGGATTCGCAATTACCAGTATTCGAACTTTACAGCTTGAACATCTGGTATTCGATACTTAGCCGTTTTGACGAACTGATATAAACCCGTGAAAACATACCACTTTAAAATAAATACTCCGCTTAACAAATTTTTAATGTTAATATATGGCTATATAAAAAAAATCAGATCAATAAGTGGTGGCTTTAAATGAAGAGAAAACACACACACATACACACACACACACACACACACACACACACACACACACCCACACATAAACACACGTATATTACTATTCTTCACAGACATAAGTGCATGAAACACAAATTACTAGGCAATTATATCAGTAAAAATTGTCGACGGTAGACATAATGGTTAAGCTGTTTACCTTACAGATGCAAGGTGCAGAGTTTGATTCTCACATGAGATAATTGGCTAGCCTTAAAATGGCCCATGAGGGCAGTTAGCCTAGTACTAGCCTATGAACAAGAAAATCTAAAAATAAATTATTACAAATCTAAGTAGCACATTTAGATTTGTGATCATAACCCTATTAAACTAAAACTTGAAAAAAATATTTATTTATAGTGGGGAACACTACTCCCACATGCCCAGAACTTTGTGGTCACATAATCTTTAGCAAATCAAAATTAACATAATTGTAGTTTGACAAACTGTTAAAGTGTGTCACTAACATTTTTAACACAAAAAAAGTTGAGAGAGTAAATATGTTTTTAATCAAATGTGTGGTTTTCTGTGTAAGTTTTCTCTTTATCTATATTCATTTTTACCATCTACCTATCTTGTCTATTTATCCTAGTTGCATAACTTTTCAGGATGTCTATTTTTATTCATGTATATCCAATGGAACTCTTCAATCTTATCAATATATTTACCCATATCCTTTGTTGGTCATCATGCCCTCAGTCAGTAATATTATTCTAAAACCCAATTTAACTCCAGTTAAACTAAAGAAAAAAATAGAAGCTTATGCACTTTGTGCAGTAAAAATAAACACCCCCCTAAAAAAACTACTACCACTGAAAAACAACCTGTAGAAAACAAACTAAACAAGAACTTGAAAAAATAAAATAAAGCAAAATAGAATCAAATGCAACAAACTGGAAAACAGCATTACCAGCAAATCTGACTTGATCTTAAATAACAAAGTAAGATTAAAAGCAATCCACAAGAAGCATAAAAAAAAGACTAGTAACCACCAAAATAAAAACTTTCAGCCAACAGCAGGATTCTATCCCTTTTAAAAGACTTTTATTACAACCACTAAAACCTTTTTAAAAACATAAATATAATTGTGATTAAGCGCTTTCCTCCTTAAAACAATAGGACTTCAACAGAATCAATCTACATAATCTTAATAACAGATACATACTTCCCTCTCAATTAATTCAGGTTAATTAATAATTTCAACTTAAAGTTATAACATCCAGTTTTATAACTCAAAAATAAAAACATCTAATATACATTCTACTAACTATTAAAACGTTTAAGTTAAAATCAATAATAAATTGCTCTAGAAATATAACTAAACTATAAAACTAAGATCTCTTAACTATTAGTTGTTGTGTCTTTCGGCTTTTCCCGGTTAGGGGTCACCACAGCAGAACTCCGGTTCGCTAATGATTGGCAGTAGATTTTTACATGCTGAGTTGCCAGCTCTAGTGCACAACCTTCAACTAAGGTATGCCCATTCATGCATGTCTCCACACAGAAGACGCTCTAGCTGAGTATCAAACAGGACAACGTCTTATTGTGAGGCGACAACGCTACCGCAGCACCACCACCACAGTACAGCTTTTAAAATAATGTCAAAAACATTCTGACATCCTTAACATATCAATTAACAATCATCTCAGTACTATAATAGAATACCATTTGGAAGACAGTCCATTCATAGAAATCTATGACTGCTACATACATTTATACAATAATATGATTATTTACTCACAGAAATTAATGGAGAGAGTAATTCAAAACAAAAACAGCAGATAAAACAAATATGTTGTTTCCAGTTTGTGTGATACATGAAATATCTAGGTTAGAGACTTCATGCTATTGCTCATAGCAGAAACGTATTCTCTAATTATAAATAAAAAAATTTCATATTTCACAGTCTACATATGCACAAATTCACAAACACATGCACACACGGTCAGTTGCATCTGTGATCTGCTGCTTGCCTTAATGGCCCTGAATTATATTTCATTGAGTATCAACTGGGTTCTCTCCACTCTTCCAGGGTCATCTTCAAATGATCTTCCAGGTGAGGAAAAACTTCCTGGCCTGCTGCTTTCGTGAATCATTTTTATACACAACTTTGATAATCAATTAAAACATTGTTATCTGTTTAACCACTATGACAATATTCCCACATTTCATACTGCAATAAAATTAAGGCACCTGCACATCTCTAAGGGCATATTACATGTTTTCCTGGCAACATGTTACAACTCTTCGACTCTAGGTAAAAAATAAGGAGACTTGGAATCATAAGAATGGGTTCTAGGTCTTGGGCAACAAAGGCTCAGAAAATTGGATGCTTTTAGTTCATTTCATGTTCTGTTTACTTTAAGTCACCATTAACAGGAGCTTCACCTCTTGTGAAATTTGTGAAAGGAAAGGCAATAGTCATAAAATGAGGCACAAATCTTCTGTAGAAACCTAAAAGCCCAGGAAAAAACTTAACTTGTCTCTTACTATCCCTTTTACAGATAAGATATTCCATATGCTTGGATTCCAAAATGCCCAGTTTAGTTTTAACATTTGCAGTCAAGGTTGTCTGTCTTATGGATTCTAATATAGCCCGTACATGGGGTAAATGAGATCCCTAGTAAGCCAGCTGTGCAGCAGCAAGTCAATACTGGGGCTTCAGTATTTCATCCATTAGCCCATGAAAGCAGTCTGGGGCTTCAAATAGTCCAAATGGTAATATGGTATTCTGGAATAGGCCATCAGGAGTTACAAGTACTTCAGGTAGATATTCTCTAATATTTTGTATGGAAGTCAGCTTGTAAGCTCTCTGGAGAATTCTCTGATTCTTTTCACAGTTTTAACACAATAAGGTTGACAGATTTGCTGTTTCTTTCTCTTTCCTATGTATATAACCTTACAGATAGCTGCCTGTATTACTTCTATCAGATCAAATAGCCCTGCCATTTGGCTAGTAGTTTGTTTTCCATGGAGGGCACCAGCACTAGTACCTGATCTACTGAATAAAATATGTTAGACATTCTTAGTAAAAACTCACTGTACCATTTACTGGGCTCCCTGCATATGCTAATTTACTTTGGGCATTAACAGCTGTAACCTATCCCACAAACTAAATTTTCTATTACACTTTTAGATGGTGTATTTTATTCTTCCCATGTTTTCTTAGGAACATTAAACTGCTCTCTTGGATATCTGTGGTACAAAAGTACAAATGGACCAAACCGGGGCAAGCCTTGTGAGACCTCTCTGATTGCATACAGTAGGTTGGGTAAGCTCTGCCATCAGACCCAGTAATAACACCTTTCAATGGCAATGTAGGGTGCAGATTTCTGATAGTTGATATTCTTATCAAGAAAAATAGAAATTCTCAATCTCTTTCATTATGTCTAATTAATAAAATGTGGCTAATACTTATGCTTAATTTTCCCCCATCTTCAGGAAACCTAACTTATGACTGTGGGTGAGTGTTATATCAAATTTTGACACTAGTAACCGAAGAGCAATTTTTTTCCTTTTACTTAGTTACTTTCTGTAATAGGCCAAATTTTTACTCAAAATAGGAGGTGAAAAGTAGTGTGGAGATCCTATTTCACCTTAAAACCTTTGTTATATTGTCTCTTCTCATACTTAAAGTACCAGCTTCCCATTGTTCCATTTTCAAGTAGTCTAATAACTCAAGCTTGCTTTCTTCTGCACCTTGTTTCAAGGTACAAGGTGCAGCTTCTAACCCCCCTCCCTCACTTTACACTGGTGTTGCAGTTTTTCTATATCTCTGCTTGCAAACAGTACTTCTAAATGGAAGTCACTTACTTTATATTTATTTTCTGTGTTTTAAGCACAGGCCTCAGGTACACTATTTTCCTTTTTGTTGCTCTCCCTCTATTCAGTGTAAGGAGATATAACCCACTAATGTTATTTTCCTTCCTCGTGTTACTATTCTAGTGTAAATAAAATTTTGAAACATTTATTATCAGTTTTATTTCTTTACTGCATCTTACTGTCTGTTTTAATTATCATTCTATTATTTAAAAAGTGAAGCATGGGTGCACCAAAGGAAAAAAATGAAAGTGTGGCTGCACCAAAGGAAAAAAAATGAAAGCGTGGCTGCACCAAGGGAAAAAAAATTAAAGTGTGGCTGCACCAAAGGAAAAAAAATGAAAGTGTGGCTGCACCAAAGGAAAAAAAAAATTAAAGCGTGGCTGCACCAAAGGAAAAAAAAATAAAGTGTGGGTGCACCAAAGGAAAAAAAAATAAAGTTTGGGTGCACCAAAGGAAAAAAAATAAAGTGTGGGTGCACCAAAGGGAAAAAAAATTAAAGTGTGGTTGCACCAAAGGAAAAAAAAATAAAGTATGGGTGCACCAAAGGAAAAAAAATAAAAGTGTGGGTGCACCAAAGGAAAAAAAATAAAAGTGTGGGTGCACCAAAGGAAAAAAAAAATAAAGTGTGGGTGCACCAAAGGAAAAAAAATAAAGTGTGGGTGCACCAATGGAAAAAAAATTAAAGCGTGGTTGCACCAAAGGAAAAAAAAAATAAAGTGTGGGTGCACCAAAGGAAAAAAAATGAAAGAGTGGGTGCACCAAAGGAAAAAAAATTAAAGTGTGGGTGCACCAAAGGAAAAAAAAGTAAAGTGTGGATGCACCAAAGGAAAAAAAATGAAAGTGTGGGTGCACCAAAGGGAAAAAAAATGAAAGTGTGGGTGCACCAAAGGAAAAAAATTAAAGTGTGGGTGCACCAAAGGAAAAAAAAATAAAGTGTGGGCACACCAAAGGAAAAAAAAAAATGAAAGTGTGGGTGCACCAAAGGAAAAAAAAATTAAGTGTGGGTGCACCAAAGGAAAAAAATCAAAATAGGAGGTGAAAAGTAGTGTGGATGCACCAAAGGAAAAAAAAAAAAAACAAGAAATCCAAGAAAAAATAGTGCACTTTTCATGTCTGCAACAAAGAACAAAGAATCATGAAATGGATTTTTCTTATTCAATACTTATGCAATTTTTAATAATCTCATAAAAAACAAATCAAGCTTGAGCAACTGTTTTCGTCCTTAAAATTTAACAATCAGACTTAATTAGAACTAAAAATTCTCAAAATCACGTGCTTCAATACATTTAAATATTTTTCATGTGATAATCTGTTAATAAAAAGTCTGTTTATAAATAAAAAACTTTATACAGTTACAAAAATCTAAAAATCAGTTCACCTATTGGTTAAAAAAATTGGTATGTATTTAAGATTGCTTATAGAAGTCCATTAAAAATACAAAAAACATACGGTGAATGAACCATACTGCAAAATGTACATATTTAATAAGATGAAAAAAAAAAACTCATGACAATATCCTAATTAAAAAATAAATTTATTAAAATGCTGTAATTTTGCTGCTCTGAGCTTTAATATGGAACCAACACAAATATAATCATTTAATCCTGGGGATGTGATTGCATTAAACCTAAATTGCCATATAAATTCTTTTAATTTTATCATTGTTGAACTTTTTAAATTAGGGAAAATACCTGAATGTCTAATAAAGTACACTGTTGTGGTTATCTTTTACTATATAATAGCAGTATTCATATATTCACTTCCTCAGGGGCCTTTCCAATATAGAATCACTGGCAGGTCAGACACTTGCAATATATACTAATCCTGCGGTACCACAATTGTCTACCTGTAAATTTAAAACTGAGTCTAAGGAGTTCTCAAATTTAAGAGTGTCACCTTCAAAAGTGAAGTGAAATTGCTTGCAGGGTCCACATTTATATATGCCCTGTTTTTCTCCTACTTGACCCATAGTCCTTGGGAGTCCATTCAAAAAGTGCTTTTAAATTGTTACCCTTTTTACATACAAATTCTGGTCGTTCTGCCAATCTCTTGCAGATGTCATCATTGTCTCTGAAAGTATGCCATTTTTTTCTTATAGATATATCCATAAACATATATAGACAGACAGGCTTGGCTATGAATGCTAAGAAAAGCAAACTGGGCTTGGTCGAAGCAAAGTATTTTAAATGCCATCAAATTAAATGAGATTTAAGACCTCAGCTAGGTCACTGAGGCCATAACAACAGGTTGTACTCTTTACTTACTTAGGTAGAGATGAAAGCTTTCCTTTGATTAGCAGGGTACTATAGAACCTCTGTGGCTATTTTTTTCATTGGCAGATCTCACAAGTAGGACAGCTTTTGTTAATGTTCAAATGTCTCACAAAGCAGGTAAAGAATTTTATGAACTAAAAATAATACTATATTCTGAACCTGCTTTAGTGACTCCTGACATTTTGAGTTTACTCTATGTTCCCATGCATTACCAGTAGTTTTGTGGGCAGTAATATCTTAAAACACTCAATACAAGGGGCACCCAGTGTGTAATTTCATTAGAATGTTGAGGAATGCAGAAAGAAGACATTCAGCCATCGAAAACTGTGTCTTGCTATAAAGTGGGCCTTCCATGCCTAGAAATACTGACCGTTAGGTAGAGAGTTCAGTTTTATCATATATCACATCCATTAGCAATGGTTAAGTAGACAAACGGATGTAATAGAAAATTGTGCTGATAAGCACTAAGTATATATTTTGCATTTGTTAACCAGGTAAGGAGGGTAGTCATAGTCCCTTTTCAGTTACAAACCAAGCCAAATGTGGTCACAGTAAAACAGAAAAATAATTAATAAATAGTTTACATAGAATAAGAGTCCACAATGCACACTGAAGTAGACAACAGATGTATAGATGTATTATATCCCTATGTATCATGTCAGTATCCTTGAAGAGAACAAACATTTAAATATGATCTAATATGTACAAAAACAGTAGTTTTTTTAAAGTGTAATAAATCATAGGCAGAGTATAGCCAGCACAAAGACTGATGGGCTGCCAGTGGCTTATAACTCATGGCTGTGTGTCTTAAACCCTTAGTTATGTGCGGTGGGAGAGAGGTAGATGTGACATGTTGTTTCTAGTAAATAGGGAGCATGTCTTTAAAATGTGTGCTGCAATATGGAGTGTGAGAATATTCCCACAGCAATTACCTAAGCAAGTTCTGTGCATTAACCAGAAACCAAGTACCAGTGAATGGTGTATAAAATAGTTTAAAGAGTAAGAATCAGGAAGTTCATTCCTCTGATAGAAGTTCAGAAAGGGTAATCTGATGCTTGCCAGAAGACCTGATAAGCATACCTCTCAACTGTCTATTCCCACCCCCCCAAAAAAAATAAATTATTTACTGAAATAACAGAGTGGTTCAAATTTCTGAGTGGCCCCTTTAAATTACAGTCATTTATTTTTTCTTTTTAAGTCTGACCCATGCCAGCCAACTATGACCTTTCACTTCATCAAATCTGCTATGAATTTGCATACAGGT
>NC_056739.1:826636535-826697164 GCF_019279795.1 Protopterus annectens
AATGCTTTATTCATTTTGATAATCATAGCTATGTTTATGATTCAAAAATGCCTTAAATAAAATGGAGGAAAGACAACTATTCCTGTTAAAAATTACTAGTGTTGCCCCCCCCCCCCCCGTTTCTTCTTGGTTATTGTAATACTCTCTGATTTACCCTCTCACTACTACCAGGATATTAATACTGGACACAGCCCTGCTCAATGACAAAAACTTCAGCATTCCTTAATGTTACTTATGGACTGTGCTGTCACATCAGTATTAGTATGACGGTGCTTTATAAACACTGGATACTGCCCTTTGCCTCAGCAACTGAAGGCAATATTCTAAGTTACACTAGCAGGAACACTAAAGCCATCATTACCACAGGGCATGATTTCAGAAGATTACCCTAGCTTAAACTTTTGTTATCTTAGAAAATGCTGTTGTATTTTTCAAAGCACTCCATTTCTTACTAGTCAGTACAAAAACATCAGTTTTAACACTGTACATTGACAAAGCCTAAATGATGCATTACATCTCTCATGAGGTCTGCACCTCTTAGCTATAACCTGATGCAGTTTGTATTTTAAAAAAATGACTATTTCATTAAAACCACCAAGCTATACATAGCCTACCAAGGAACTCATGTACCTGAGACCTGAATAAAGCAGCAACATTAACGTTATTTCAAAACATAATTACATTCAAAACTTACAAGTAACAACATTAACCTTATCTCAAAACATAATTGCATTCAGAACTTACATCAGTGAAAGGAAATGTTTCTGACCCGATTTTGCCAGACTCATAAACCTATCAATACTGAATAATGAAATTAAACACAGTTCAGTCACATTTCATTACTTCCAGCACTATCCTTCCATGAATATGACTCATTCTTGTTCACTAATATTCCCCATATATGACCTTTAAATCCTCAGTACATTATTTTTAACTAATTACTGACTTATACTGCTGGTATAGAAGGTAAGCTCCCACATCTAATGTATTTGACCTGGCTGTAAATTTTGGCTCTGGTGATGAGACCCAGGCAATGAAGGCGGTGTCTCCTTGCCACACAAAGACTAACGTTTTGTGCTTATTGACAAATTTATTACCTTCTGCAATACAGTGCAGATGATTAGACCATATGTAATTCTACCAGTAGAACGTGTGACAATATATATAATGACATTTTTCCATTTTTCTTGTTTGCATTTCCGTAGATTTATTTATGAGACAAATGGTCTTTTTACTATTTTCATAAAATGCTTAATGGAGGGAAAGTCACAACAAAAAGAATCAAATGTATTACAAACTGCATGAGACATAGCTTTGTTTAAAATCTGATGAAATGTAATAACGTAAAACGGATGCCCAAGACATGCACTGTGCAAACCTCACCATGTCACTCACCATGACAAATAGTTGCAGTGCTTTGACTCAAGCTTTCTTCTAAACATTGTTTTTAATATCTCAGGCACTAAGCAGTAGTTTGAAAACCACATTCCCCATCTTCCTATATATAACATTCCTTCCGCTTGCAGAGGTTTGAAGTGCAGCCCCCCCCCCCCCACAGCTTCCTGCTGACTATACTAGTACTGTCCTGCAGCACGGTACGATGTCTGCACTTATTTTTCTTCATGCCGAAAGTGAAGATGAACATAGCATAACCAAGACAGAGTAAGGAATGAATAAAGTCATATAATATCAGGATCAAGAAGAATTATTAATTTTGTCCATTCAGAGCACTAAAATAACACCAATAAACAAAACGAATAGTGCCTGTTGGCTAACCAACACCATAAGTGCCACACAGATAATTACGATAAAATGTCTTTATTCCAATGTACCAAGTTAAGCAATTTCATCCTTTAAATAACACTCTGGGACTTCTTCAGGACTTAATTAAACACTGCCGGGGTATTAATGGGCAGGTCTACTATGATTCAATAAGGAACTCTAGAATGTCTGATTAAAGTGCAAGTGGTTATTTTCCTTGGATAAATGTAATGCCTGGCTAACAGCTTTATCGGATATTTAACAAAGTACTACACTTGGAAGTTTACATCAAAAGTCAAACAGGAAAAGATACACACTAAATGCATATATCAGAAGCTTTTGCTGCCAAAAAGAAATAAGGAAAGTATGCATTCCACTTAAGAATGTAAATTAAATTGATACACAGAAATACAGCTTGGTTTTGAATAATACAAACAAGGCAACACAGTGTTGCAGCTCTTAATGTGTCTGCATCGTAACTCCTAGATATTCAGTTTCATTCTCAGGTGGGGCGGCATCTATATAGTGTATGTGTATGGAGTCTTCTCTGGTGCTCCAATTTCCTCTTACATTCCAAAGATATGCCATATTGCCTGTAAATGAGTAGTCATGTGTACATTTGTGTACGTGTGTGTGTGTGTGTGTGTGTGTGTGTGTGTGTGTGTGTGTGTGTGTGTGTGTGTGTGTGTGTGTGTGTGTGTGTGTGTAATAACATGAGCTGACAGCCCATTCAAAAGGAATTTCCGTGCCTTGTATCCATTGTGCTCTAGGATAATATCTGTTTAACTTATAACCCCAAATGGATTAAACAGCTTAATAAATAAATATTTATTTATTTACTATTTGGTAACCAAGAGGGTGAGCTGGTCTAAAGACCCTTTTCAACCACAACCAGAAAGTACAGAAACAAAAGCAAACAACATGAATTATGGAGAAATATGTAATGTATAAGCACAAATGCAAACTCAAATGGTTTTAAAGGATCTTGGAACAACACATGATGGCTGCAAATCATTATGCTTGTTGCAGCATCTTGTGTACAGAGAAATGTTACAGATGCAAAGTTAGCAGTACAACCAATGTCACTTGCAATAGTTATAGTATGTACATGAACAGAATGTATATGAACAGTATGTACAAGAACCGTATGTACGTGAACAGTATGTACGTGAACAGTATGTACATGAACAGTATGTATGTGAACAGTATGTATGTGAACAGTATGTGCATGAACAGTATGTTCGTGAACAGTATGTATGTGAACAGCATGTGCGTGAGCAGTATGTACGTAAACAATATGTACTTGAACAGTATGTACATGAACAGTATGTGCATGAACAGTATATATGTGGGCAGTATGTACATGAACAGTATGTACGTGAACAGTATGTGCATGAACAGTATGTACGTGTACAGTATGTACGTGAACAGTATGTGCATGAACAGTATGTACGTGAACAGTATGTGCATGAACAGTATGTACATTAACAGTATGTGCATGAACAGTATGTACGTGAACAGTATGTACGTGTACAGTATGTACATGAACAGTATGTGCATGAACAGTATGTACGTGAACAGTATGTATGTGAACAGCATGTGCGTGAGCAGTATGTACGTAAACAATATGTACTTGAACAGTATGTACATGAACAGTATGTGCATGAACAGTATATATGTGGGCAGTATGTACATGAACAGTATGTACGTGAACAGTATGTACATGAACAGTATGTATGTGAACAGTATGTATGTGAACAGTATGTGCATGAACAGTATGTGCATGAACCGTATGTACGTGAACAGTATGTGCATGAACAGTATGTACGTGAACAGTATGTATGTGAACAGTATGTGCGTGAGCAGTACGTATGTAAACAGTATGTGCATGAACAGTATGTACGTGTACAGTATGTACATGAACAGTATGTACATGAACAGTATGTGCATGAACAGTATGTGCATGAACAGTATGTACGTGAACAGTATGTGCATGAACAGTATGTACATTAACAGTATGTGCATGAACAGTATGTACGTGAACAGTATGTACGTGAACAGTATGTACATGAACAGTATGTGCATGAACAGTATGTACGTGAACAGTATGTATGTGAACAGTATGTGCGTGAGCAGTACGTATGTAAACAGTATGTACTTGAACAGTATGTACATGAACAGTATGTATGTGAGCAGTATGTACATGAACAGTATGAACGTGAACAGTATGTGCATGGACAGTATGTACATGTGCAGTATGTGCGTGAACAGTATGTGCATGAACCGTATGTACGTGAACAGTATGTGCATGAACAGTATGTACGTGAACAGTATGTACATGAACAGTATGGACGTGTACAGTATGTACATGAACTGTATGTGCATGAACAGTATGTACGTAAACAGTATGTACGTGAACAGTATGTGCGTGAACAGTATGTGCGTGAACAGTATGTACACGAACCGTATGCACGTAAACAGTATGTACGTAAACAGTATGTACGTGAACAGTATGTGCGTGAACAGTATGTACATGAACAGTATGTACGTAAACAGTATGTACGCGAACAGTATGTACATGAACAGTATGTGCATGAACAGTATGTACGTGAACAGTATGTACGTGTACAGTATATACATGAAGTCCATCACAGTTAACAAATTAAGTATATTTTAGTTTCAGATTTGTTTGCGTCTCCCTGAAAAATAACCAATTCTCCACAGGGAGGATTTCCTCATCATTTAAGAAAAGCTAAAATGTGTTAATAGTACTATATTACTCAGTTTTCATGTTGTTACCAGCTTTCCTATAGGTGCTTAACACGTTAAATAGCTGTTCAACAAGGGAAATGCACAAGAAATATATGGGATTTTAAAAAAATCATAAAGGGGGCAAATGGGAGACTGTGCACTCCTACCACAGAATGCAACAGACATGGCAATTTATAGTAGAAACATTTATAACTTTCAAATACATAAATTCATTCACAGTTTAAAGGAAAAAAAGAAAAGGGGGAAATCCTTTGCAGAAGGGCAGTCCTCAGAAAAACTAAATGTTGGGTACACTATACACCAGGAAGGCATTCGGTACAAGCTTCATGACAAAGAATGGCTGGACATAATAGATTGTCTAATGATAAAAACACAGCAAATAAGTTCAAACAGGAAACTAGTTCTAGGCATTCTTGTCTTTCACTGAATGACATCTGAAATTAAGAACTCTTACCAGAAATAGTTACAGTCTAAGTAAAAGTTAAATATCTGGGATACTCATTAAATGAAGAGTGGGGGATGTTAACCCATGAACTTGGGCACGTTTGTCCTGCATAATATAAATCCTACCATGGGTCTCTAGTGAGAACGGCCATAGAAAAATATATCAAGAGAAGATGAAGCACCAGCAATGGTACAGGAAAACAAGAAAGGCAACTTACTGGCAACAACACTTCATACAAGCCGGACACTGACGTTTGTGTAGTGACTAACACATGATTTAAAACAGCAGAGACCACTCCAACTGTGCAGGGTTATAATGCCTTCTACATGTTTAACACAGCTGTTGTGCAGGAGGGTATAAAATGTGGAGGTGTTTCAATGTACAACCAGAAGAGATTCACATCAAGGCTTGTAAAGCAGTATAATGCACTACAGCTTCTTCAAGTCCAAACAACCATCAGAAAAGTCTCATACCATGTATTAGCTGAATACAGAACTCCCTCTATGACAGAAGAAAGCCATAATGCCTATCTATAGGAACTAGAATCACTCAGTATTAAACCCAACACCATTTTCCTAAGTTATCTAAATATCCAACTATAGACAGGGAAGCCTAGAACAATTAGTCACAATACCCACTGGGGGAATAACATTCTGGATCTTGTCCTTACAAATATGGGACCATCTTGCACCAGCCCTTGTGCATTTTCATCACTTGCTAGGTCTGACCATAAAGCAGTCTTCTTTGAAATAAAGTTGACAGCAGAGATCCCTTCCACCCAAGGTACTGTTAGAAATTTCTTTATGACAAACTACCTACTCCTAAGTGAGAAAACTGCGATGGTGGTGCTGCGGTAGCATTGTCACCTCACAGTAAGACGTTGTCCTGTTCGATTCTCAGCTAGCGCGTCTTCTGTGTGGACACATGCATGAATGAGCATACCTTAGTTGAAGGTTGTGCATCAGAGCTGGCAAAATCTACTGCCAATCATTAGCGGACCGGAGTTCTGCTGTGGCGACCCCTAACTGGGAAAAGCCAAAATACACAACAACCTACTCCTAAGTGATACACTGGCAAGCTTGAAATCCTCACCAAACTCAGTTAGCTCCACTGAATATGCAGAAATCTACATCACAATAGATGCAGCTGTATCCCATAGAAACAAGTGCAGGGCAAATCCCAGAAACAAACCCACATGGTGGAACAATAATATAAACAACTATTATAATAAAAGGAAAAGAATTCTGACCAAATGTAAGAAGAAAAATTCCCAGATTGTTACAACCCTTGTTACTGAAATAAACAACTCAGGAGCTTAACAAAATCTAGCAAAGTTTGAGGCTGAAAATAGCTACCCAAGCCAAAGACAATCACAAGGCATTTTTAGTTATGCTTGTAATCCCAAAAGTACTATGCAGCAATGTGCTGAGCTGATTGTGTACAATGTTACCTACACTGAGGCTGAAGATATAGTTAATCCGTTTGCCAATACGTTTAGCTCTAACTACCCTTCTCTCCCCTCCATCTGCCCCTCAAGGTATATTTGAAACTGGCTCACCTCCAGCTGTCACAGAAGACCAAGTCGTAAAAGTGTTATCAAAAATTAAAAATACAGCAAAATCCCTGGATGCATCTTAAAAATTATGAAGCATGATTTAACCACACCCCTTACAGTGATAAATATTAGCTTCCAATGTATAAGAGAGGAACCTCCACAGACCCAGGCAATTACAGACCCATAAGCCTAACAGCCTCATATGCAAAGCCATGAAAAGACTTTAAATTGAAATAATCAATCAGGAAGGACAAAGAGAATCTGCAAACAATGGACCCATCTCAGCTTAAATTTGTCAAAGGCAGGTCGTGCTTTCTCAACCTGGTAGATTTCTTTGAGAGGATCACCAAAGCAATGGATGAAAGCAAATTGTGCACACTGCATACCTCAACTTGCCAAAGCTTTAGACACAATTCCCCACTCATGCAAGGTAGAAAAGTGAAATAAACTGGGAATAAACCACAGTGTCACCTGCTAGACTGCCAACTAGCTCACATATAGCATTCGGATGGGTCTATATTAGAACATTGAAGTTTCACAACTTTGAATGTTCTAATATCGAACCCTTTTCAGTGAATGCTGAAAACAGCGAAGCTGCAAAACACTGAATTTCTTCCTAGGGAAGGAATTTGGTTGGCCGTTCCTGTGGCTTTGCTATGTTCAGCACTGTGGTGGAAAGTTACGGGTCGGGATCAGGTAAGTGTGCGACTGTGTGGATGTGAGGGTTAGGGCACGGGGTAGATGAGTTAGGGTTAGGGCGCGGGTGAGGTGGGTGTGCAATAGTAACGGACCATAGGGTTAGGGTTTGGGTTAAGGTAAGTGGATAGCTAGTGGTCTGTGTACAGTTTAGTGTAGGGTTAGATGTAGGATTTTAGGTGTATGTGTGTGGATTGCTGTTTGTTTGGTATGTTTGTGTTGTGTGTATGTGTGTCGGAACAGCAAATTTTTTCCCTGGGAAAAAATTTGCTATTCTGCATGTTCGATATTGTCAGTGTTTGCAGAATAGGGTTCAATATTAGAACATTTGATGTTTTAAAAAGTCAATGTTCTAATATAGACCCAATTCAGATAATCAAAATATGGGAAGTTACCTCCAGAAAAAGACCAGTCAACAGTTGAGCCCCTCAGAGTCCTATACTGGGACCTCTCTGGTTTGGCATCAACTTTTGAAGTAAAAGCCAATACCAAAAGGCTCTGGCTGCTTATGTCTGCAGATGACTTCAAGCTAGGAGCAATCAGTGAATCCCCAAATGACTTAGCCATCCCATAAGAAAGTTTGCCCAAATAAATAACTGGTGTCAAAACTATGGACTGAAACTAAATGCCAAAAAAGATGCATTATTATATCCTTTGAGAAGTCATTTACCTCAGGGAGCTACCACACTGATAATATTTCCCCCTAAGAGATGACCCAGCCTCTCAGGATTTGGGAACTTATGTGTACTGTAATCTAACTTTTGACCTATATGTGTCCATTGTTGTAAGGGAGTTCTTCTATATTGCACTGCTTATAAACCAATGGATTGTGTCTATATCTAGGAATGACATTACGTCCCTTTACTCGGCCCTCATTAGACCAGTCACTGAGTATGATGTCCCCTTTGGCATGTATCAGTCCAGACAAATGCAACAACTGGAATGACCACAGAGATACCTTACTAAACAACATGTCCTACATGGACTGACTCAAAACACTGTCATAATACTCAGTAACCTGCAGACTACCAACAGGTGACCTGTGTCTGGCATACAAGGCATACTCCGACCCATTACTGATGGATTTACTACACATCAGAAAGTCAAATGACATTAGAAATACTCAGTCTAGGGATGTAAACCTCTTCTGCAACATCAGCAGAATGGTTTGGAGAGAGCATATCACTGCTTTGGAACAGACTCCCCAAAAAAAAAAACAAAGCTCATCCCTGTGCATATTCAAGCACAACTTAGACCTATGTACTGGAAACAGAAAATGTACCATAGGACTTCCCCATGTACTATCAATGGATAGAGTCAGGTTGTAAATGTTTTGACCTATGCATGGGTCCTCTGAAATTATCTATCATATGATCCTAGTTTCTCTTATTAGGGGCAATATACAATTATCAACCATAGGATGGTTAAGGCCAATCTATAACAAAATCAGACAGGTTATTTTAAGCAAAAAAGGGAAATTGGGTAGGGGCTAGGCTTAGAATAACCTGCAAGTGTGTGTGTGTGTATTTATCTTTATAGATATGGCACATGTGTGTATGTATGCGCACACACATGCACACATGCACACACCACACACACACACACACACACACACACACACACACACACACACACACACACACACACACACACACACACCACACACACATATACTCAGACTCACACACACACACACACACACACACACACACACACACACACACACACACACACACACACACACACACTCAGACACACACACACACACACACACACATCACACATACAGACAGTAGAGATCCATAAATAAACCATTCTTATTTAATAATAAAGCCAGCTTATCTTGTTCACCATAGTGAAGCAAGCTGTTGATTAGATGGTAGGTGGTAACACAAACTGAGTTGAATGACAACTAATCACCTTGGATCCCAGATAATTCTTTTTCTTACTACTAGACTGACAGCTAAATCAGCTACTAGTTGATGACATAAGCATAATGTGACTGACAGCTAATCACTAAGCAGTCCTTCGCAGTTCTTCTCTTTGACTTCTGCAAAGTTTTTTACTCTTTCTGTTGTAAAACCCCTCCCATCAGTTCACTGGCTGCAAACAGACACTAGCTATGAACCTGGCCTTTTACTGTCTGCAGTCATCATAGCAGGCATGGCCTATATCTATAAATTCCTCCTAGCAGTTCTTAGTTATTCTGTCTCTCTCCTTTTTTTTTGCCTCCACATAATGTCTTCAGGCTCTCATTGCATTACTAGTTAATGCACTCATCTTCTGTACATGAGTAAGGGCTAGAACCATTCATTCCAGAAATATGATTTAAGTCCTGTGGACATCCATTCCTTGCAAAAGACAGGTGCCTAATGAGATGTTTGAAAGTAAGCAATTTATGGCCATGCAGGTCCTCTGTGCCATTCCCAACACCTTCATGTAGTGGTTGTGTGTTCTGCAATAATTTGCATCTGAGGAAGATGCATGAATGCTTCTCACAGACATGACCAGGACCATTTGGCTAATTTGTGGCATGAATATCACCTAGTCTCTAATGCTATCACATAGAACTCTACACTCCTGTTTGGGTCAGCAGTGGAGTGGGTAAACGTGTCCCCTGGGATAAATGTATCAATGTCACCTGTCCCTGTCACGCTCATAATACACCAAAACTACTACTGAAGAAAAAAATAAATAAAAACTACTACTGAAGTCCAAATTGTCAGGGTCATAGTCAGGGCTTTAGCTCTTTTTTTGCAGAGTCAGGCTATTGGACTAGGTATCTTAAATGCAGAAATGTTTCCTACTACAAATGATATTCGTCAAATCTACGCTGCACTTAAAGTGTGTCAGTAAAGTTGAAAATATGCCAATTTTATATTAATAATAATAATAATAATAAAAAAAATAATAATATAGTACATCAACATACATCATATTTGTTTTGCATGCATTTTGTCCAACTCCAAAGTCTATATACAAAGTATATACCTGACCATTAATTTATTTATTCTTTCTTTCCTTGCTTCCTTTATAAACAAATAGCACCTACCAGGAGTTAAGAGAAACGTTGCCTAGAAGAATCGTTATCAGTGTTTTCACTGAGGATTCTCCAATTAACATCTACGCAGTTGCTATGGTTATTGCTGCTGGCTATGTAACAGGGAAATATCATTCCATCCATATTTGAAGCATCTGGTATATACATGCAGTAGACTTAAAGTCTAGCATACAGACTGCATTTCCTACAATACAAAAGAGACAAAGGAAAATGCCTTCAGCAGTTGCTAGACATTTTGCAAGTGAATATGCACTGTTCTTCCGAAACTGTTTTGACAAAATATTTTGTTTAATTGTAGAATCAGAGGTAAATAGTTTATTACACTCACTGGAACATGGAGTGAGAAAGAACAAACTAGGCTAAAATCAAACTATTTCTGAGCATCTTTAAAGAAAAGAGTTTATAGTGGGAGATGGCTATAGCAGTATTTGCATTGCATTAATGCTTACTGTAAGACCTTCATGTAAAGGAATACCTCACAGGAAAGTAACATTTCAGGTGATCACACAGGTCGGTTTTGTACAATGAAGCTGGATTACATCAGTAGTGCTCTCTAAAAAACAAGAATTCATCTACGGTTTACAATGGTTAATATGGAAAATAAGAAATACATATTAATGGATTTCAAATATGGCCACAAATGTTAAATTTAAGTTTTCCATGATGGCTTATATATATTTGTTTTAATTTTATGATGTTCATCATTCTCTTTGCTTTGGTATCAATATTGGGTTGCCAGAGGGATTAAGGAACATAGACATATATCATATAACATATACTGGGGGAAAAAAATCACATTTTTTAAGACTGAACCATACATTGAAACCTGCATCATAATACATCTATTGACATAGCTACAACTCAAAACTTTTCAGTTGCTTCAGGCCCATTGTGCAGATGGTGTACATGACAGAAATGATTTCAACATCTTATGACTGATCATGGCACAAAGAAAAACAAGAACTTATTTTAATAACTTGTGTGCTTCCTGGGCATACCTGACAACTAGCACTCCTTACTGACTGTATTTAAACAGCAATCGAATTTGAAACTCATACATTTTGTCATGTAAAATGTTGCATTTACAAACATTGTGTCAGAAAACACTTACATGTCAGTGTTTTCTTACACAATGTTTGTAAATGCAACAAAGCAGCCTCACCTCTTTCACATTTAGGGTATCTAGTTAAACCTGGTTCGCTGCATTTTGTTTTACTCTGAGATACTCTCATTCTGCAATGGTGGAACTGAATGTGAAGGAAAGCACTGCATTGTTACATTTATGTAGTAAAGAAACAATTTGTCTTGTCTTTGAAAAGGTGAATTTAGATATTTTAGAATATTCGATAATGCTGTAATTTTCCTGTTGCTTAAAATAGCTTAAATCATTCTCAGAATTGGTATAGAAAGAGCAAATTAATCATGTGTTCACACATAGCCTTTTGACACTTTGTGAAATAAACTTAGATGTAATATAGTGATGGTAAGTCCAAGGAAAAATGCTTCCATTTCAAAGTCTCAGAGAAAATAAAAACAAAAACAATTCTAGAAGCACTTCTTTTAAAACCACAACTGTAAAAGATGTATATTGTTTCCTTAGCATAGCACTAACCTTTAAAGCAACTTAACCAACCTAAATAGTAAAGTGTCCAAATTGTAAACTGCAAAGTCAGGAAATAAGTTTAAATAGATATCCTAAAACATATTTCTATATGCACACACACACACAAACACACACACACACATATATCATAAAGCAGATCTCGATATGCCCACACAGACACACATGCACATACAAACAAATGCACACACAAGTACAAATGGAAACCAGATGCTCTTATAAAAGCATATTTTACTATAAACAACAGAAAATTAATGATTAATTGTTTGTAATCGCACAACAATATCTATTCAACAAGTTGCTCAAAATAAAAAGTTAATAAAAAGTGTTTCAGTATTTTAAGTTTTATGCATTTTGGGATTGTGTCCTTCTTCATTGCCTAAGCATGTTTGCTTCTACCTCAGCTTTATCTATAATTTATTTATTCATCTATAACCAAAAAAAAATGTGTACATCATATGTTTTGTGAATGCTTTAGGAACTTGTTCTAAGCAGTCCAAACAGCATAGGAAATAATTCTGGTAAGATGTTGGGGGGTCCTGCATCAGATGATCAGGCCTATGAATCATAGACAGATAGGGTTACCACTTGTCCCACTTTGCGAGAGACAGTCCCTCTTTGGGAAGTTGTGTCCTGCAAAAAATGTTATAAGAAACAGAATAAGCAACTAAAATTCTACAAGAATAAGCTTTTAAGTAGGCAAAAAAGTGAAGTGCTGTCCCTTGTACTGGCAATGAGTATGTTTTGGCCTGCAAAATCTGATGTTTGTACCACAATTGTCCCACTTTGGGCATTTGAAAAGGTGGCAACCCTATAGACAGAGGTGAATGTTTCTTAAAGCAGCTAAAGCAGCGACCTCTGTTTTTGAAATAAAATTGCATGTTGAGATGTATAACTGTAATATGTGATTCTGAATATATCATTTGCAAACATTTTGTTTTTAATAATGAACAGTTCTGCCCACTCCCCATTTTCATTATACACTGTACATGTTTTAATAAGTAATGATATATCCATTGCCTAAGTAGAGCAGCAGGTAGGTCTCTATTGACTTTTGATCATTGTTTTGTAAATTGTTATGGCACAAAAATATTTAGAATTTTAATAAATTTTCTTTAATGATTACCCTTAAGTACTATATATGACCCCCCCCCACACACACACACACACACGCACACACACACACACTCCACCAGACCCACCTAACTCTCGAAACTGTTTGCGTGCAATATTTGAAAGGAAACTGCAACCTCGGAAAACCCAAAAATTCACAAATAAAATAGAGGTGTGTTTTTTATTAATTATCTAAATGTTTACATAAGTTATAGCAAGTTAACAAATTCGGTGCATTGATATATGTAAACATCAGGGCATCAAACATCGTTTCCCCATTTTTGTAAACTTGATTAAAATATTTCAGATCTCATTCTAAAAGCATTTGTATCAATCTCTTGTTGTAGATGCACACATCCCTTCATTATTTAATTCTGTTTGTAAGACACTAAGCATTATTCTAAGTCACTGAGCATTTTCATGAAAATAAAAGATAAAAATGTGTTTTTCTTTCTGTTACATTGCGGTATACTAACGGTAGCAATAAAGCAATTTTTCCTGGGACCTCATAGTGAAACGTCACATCACCATTTCCTACCTGTAGCGTGGCATGCAAGCTTCATTTAGCACTCATTTATGTTTGTCAAGATTAAACCGTGCAAATAAAATGCAGCAACAGTATTTCAAGCATTTTAAAAAAGAAAGTGTCGAGGAGAAAGGGATATTTGGAATCATGACCAGCAGCAACCAATTTTCCTAGGTCTAAGTGTACTCACACAAGTGGTGTATACAATCGACTAGAAGGTTTAGGAGAAGCATACCTAACATAATCTTGTTAAACACCTACAAATTTCTGCCCTAGCTAGATGACAAGACTCTCTTTCACTTCTACAGTGCATGTATGGATACAGATGCAAAACGGCCTTTTCTGCTAATACTTCCCTTAGTTTGTGCTGGCAAGACAGCTTTTTACAGAAAACCTGTTTAAATGAGAATATAAGCAGGAGAAAATCAGACAGATATCATCTTAATTATTTTCAACTGACAAGGAATCGCTCCCGTTTATATTTGATCTAAGCCAGAACTACAAAATAACAGCTGTGCGCTATCCTATAATGCAGAAATACATATATGCACATTGTCTCTTGTTAAGATAATCCTGTATTATTTTGAATCGGACAGCTATAAAGAGTAATCTTTGAGCAAGACGAAAGCAGTTAAATGTGTTTAACGAAGAAGCTGACAAAATAGATTCAAATATTGCAAAAAGAACGATCAATAAAAGGGGGAGTGGAATACAGGCATGCCTAGATACAAGGTGATGTTATAAACAAGTTTATCCACAAAACTGCTGAAATGGTGCATGTTTGTACTTGCTAAATCTAGGTGTGAACACGCGCATATATAGACAGACATGCAGACACACACACACACACACACACACACACACACACACACACACACACACACCCCTTTTCAAAGAATCAACTACACACTTGGCTCAGCATCATCCTTTTGTTGCCACTTTCAGAGGCAGAAAACTAGAGAAAGCAAGACTCGGAAGAAAAGAAAAATGCACAGACCTTTGTGCATGCCAGTGAACCTGTCCTTCAGTACAGTCAGTTCATAGATCTTGCCAAATTCCTCAAAGAGGGGTTTGAGGTCCTTTTCTTCCAGATTTCGAGGGATCTGCCCTATGAACAGCTTAATAGCATCATGATCCTTCATTGGGATGGTGCTTTGGCTGTGACTGAGACCATTCATTCTAACGGAGCTGTTCGTGGTGCTGAAACTGGGGCTGTCCTGCTGTACCATGCCGTTGACAACAGTGGCCATCTTCCCCCAGTACTCCAGCTTGGCAGATACCGTTTTGTATCCCTTTCTTGTGATTTGTTTTCTTTCTTTCTTTCTCTTTTCTTTCTTTCTCTCCCTGTTTCCCCAGCAGCTGCCACAGTGCCTGATGACGTCAGCGTGCTGGCCCCTGGACTACACGCAAATAATTAACATAATGAGTGAGCGGTGGCCAATCAGAAAGGACAACTGCCTCTGGGATGTAAACTGGAAAATGGGGTGGAGGTATGGAAAACGGGGGAAATTCCCTGTGGATAACCACGAATGACACTGCTATAGCAACCAAATTATATCAAAATCCCGGCTGAACATATAGTAGACTGGATGAGTTATTCATGTAAAGGAAATTAGAAAATGAGGAAAAAGAGATGGTGAGTACGTGCGTGTTTACTGGGGGTGGGAAGGTGGGACGGCTAAAAAGAGAGATAAAGAAGAAGCAATGTAGCATTGTTGCCATCAGCTACAACTATATCGTGATTAAAAGCCACTTAGCACGGCACATATTTTGAAAATAGAACAGAGTGAAAGAGAGAGAGCACCACGGTCTCTCTCTTGTCTGCCAGCAGCTTACAACTATATCGTGATGAAGAGACGCTTAGTGCGGCCCATATTTTACAGTGATTTTTATGGGTTGGGAGTGGAATCGTACTGCGCTGCTCTTGCATAATGTATTAAAACTTGAACAACGCTAAGACTCATGTCCGAGTCTTTTAACAAGCTTATTTTGTGAATATTTATAAGATGGATATACTTCCATTCTTTCTATCGACCGGGCATTGCCCAGTCAAATAACATGGTGTGTGCTTGTGTCTGTTTTATGAACTTTGTCCCTACTGTCCAATAAAATTAATAATGTGAAGTCATAATATATAAGAGTTCATATTGCCATATCTTAACGTTCAATAAGGATTAATACACCAGGGCCATACCATCCGAAAACTAGATAAAATTGTTATCATTTCCCAGTCCAGGTCAGGCAAGATTCAAAGAAATTAGACTTTCAATTTCTAGCACTGTTCCAATGCAGTCATTGTCCCCAACAGTCCATTCATTCTCTGTCCCATCAATGACATTTAAGTATGCAAGATTTTAATACTGTATATAAAGCTATGCTATTTTTCAAGTATAGAGCAAAGAGCACCCCCCCATGTCCCAATTAGTTCTAATTAATTAACTCACTGATGTCTTGTTGCACTTGGGTGTTTTATACTGTTAACAGGAACAGCAAAAGCCACTTTATAAATTACAAGCAGTCTTGATTCTGCGATTTTTATCCAGTCTGTCATTTTTTCAACATTTTATTGAGAAATATATACAGTAGACATGTCACACTATTTTCAAACGGCTTTAGGAGAGCAATGTTAAAAGTATTGGTCACGACTTATAGCAAAATGTGAGACGATTAATATTGGCTGATACAGGTGAATAGATACTATAAATATAGTTGGGTGGAAAATAAAAATAACATATTTTGGTCTTTCAACAGCACATATAATAATACAGAAACAAATGTTTTGATTAAGGAAAGTAAGACTAGTTATCAATAACTGGAAGTACCCAATATCAGACTATATTAATCCACTAAATTTATTGAAGGAATAGCAGTTTAAATAATGGGTATGCAGACAGGGAGTTAATTGGTAAGCATCAAGCAGTGGGAGAACCAAAATGATGAGACAGTTATAAATGGTAGGATTGGTAGCTGTAGAAGTGAGAAGTGATTTTTTCTTCTTTTTTGAGGATGTAATAGAGATGTTTAGGCACTTAGTATAATTTCTATAGGGACAGCAAAAGTAAATGGGTAAGAGGTAATTTAAGAAAGAAATTAAGCCATACAGTGAAATAAAGTCAAACCAACAAGTAGCTGAAAAGGGTGAAAACTAAAACTCTTACTAACCATAGCTCTCAACCTCTTGAAGCAAGAAATCTGTGCAAAGCCTAAAATAATGGAGGGACAAAGGCCCCAAAATATGGACAGATTTTAAATATTGCTTTTGTAAGCTTAGGGAGTTGTTAGAATAACAGGCCATGTGTTAGCATGCATTTTCTAAAGGATATGAAGTCTGAAATTCAAATTTATGTCATTATTTAGCGACTTCAGTCCTCTGTAATTTCCCAGAAAAACACAAATTTTATGAAGAACAGACTTAAAATATAAGGCAAAAATCTGGACATTCTGCGCAAATCTGGACATTTGAGAGGCATATTACTAGCTGATGAAAACAATGTCAGAAGGTAAAAAAATAACCTGCTGCTCTTGATGTTTTCTGTTAGTATAATTATTCTGATTTATGAATAGTCATATTCAAAGAAGTATTAGCATTAGTATTTCAAGTAAAAGTGACAAGATGTAAGGGCTCACTGTGTGGAGCTAGGAACGGGAAAAATCTCTTAACGAGGTTCCGTTGCTATGACATCATCAGTATAGCCCAAGATGAAGTTTCAAAGAAAGTTGAAAGGGTGAGCAACTCAACAGTATGACCTTTAAAATATATCATATCACCACTGAAGGAAATGCTATGCTGACTTTTTGACAGTATACATATAGAAAGCAAAGTGTCCCTTTTATTTACCACTGAAATTCAGAAAGACTATAGCAAAATGTCAGGTAAGTGATAACAGTGCACAATGCTTTCATTCTTTATGCATGTCCAGTAACAGCATGCAAACATTAAAATAAGCATATGTATAGTTTATCTGGAAGGAGCTTGGGTGACTAGCAAACCAAACAAAAGAAAAGATGACATTGATGGATTTATTAGACTGATGAATAAAAAAACACTGAGGATATGCGTGATTAACCTCTACAAGAATGAGTCATGTGACATGCAGTTTCCAGAATCTTTATCATTAGCATTTGTAATTACATAACCTGTATACTACAGCTACTTTGTTTTGTTATAAAATGCATGCATTTATATTACTTTAATTATTTTAGACTTAAGATTAGCTCTTCACTAAACATGGGAAAATCTGTGGCACATCAAAAGGAAAGTCACAGCAAAATAATCAATAAGTCAAACTCAGTGAAACCTCAACTCCTAAAATACTTTTATGCACACATTGGCTGTACTGCAAGAGTACAGTTGTGCAATATATATTTCACCATTACTGTACATTTCCTCTTTTCTCTTGTGTTCTGTGACCATGGATTTTAAATGTATAAGTAAAGGAGTGGGGCTTAAGGAGCAATACATTGTGGACCTGGGAGGCTCACACCAACAAACAATGTTTGCAGTGATTTCATAGGAAGTTCATAGGTTCATACTAAGCTAACTGCCCTTGCGAACCATTTTAAGCCTAGCCAATTATCCCTTGTGAGACTCAAACCCTGCACCTTGTGTTTGTAAGGCAAACACTTTAACCATTACACCACCCTCCCAACAGGTGTAGTCCTCGTCGCTTTGTCTTTCATTGAGTTTGACTCATTCTTCATCCTTGTGGAGAATATGATTTACTACTCAAAATAGATTTCTATGCATGTCACAGGCTTTTTACACCAAATAAGACATTTTGATAAAAGTAGCATATCACTGTTTGGTATCACAATCAACACTTCAACTGTCCATACAGATCCCTATTTTATTCAATGGTTTTCCAAATTTGGAATGCTTAATAGGGTTATTTTCTTTGGATGTATGGTCTTACTTTTGGAACAATTCCTGCTGTCCTCCAGCTTTTCTTGGTTGCACAAATTGTGAGGCCTTTATTTGTAACTCTTAGCTAGGACAATTGTCACAACTTCTATTTTCTTGTGACAGGGCTGGGAGGACCTCTTCTGGTTATGCTTCCTCCTGGAATATTGACATATGTTCTTAACCTGTCTGTGTTTCCTTCTTTGCAACTTTCCATACACCCTAGCATCAAATTGTAGTTCAGCTATTTGGGTAAATACTTTAACTTAGCCTAGTATCAACCTATGAACCTATGAACCTATGAACTTCATGCTAAGAATTATCTGATAGGTTTTGCATTCTTACTCTATTTCCATTCTGTAAATCTGTATTATAACAGTTCTTTGGTCTCTGATGATTTTCTTTCCAGCAGTTCCTTTACCTTGTATTGGGTTATCTTGTACCAGCAATTCTCTGGCAGAGGTAATTAATTTGCCTTTTTAAAACAATTACAATAATAACAACAACTAAAATGCCTAATACAAAACTCATTACATTGACTTTTTAGTGTTTTCATCTACATATAAATAAGACTTCAAAATAATAAACTGTTTAAAATGAGAATCACGTTTAAATATCACTTCATAATCATGTAATTATAATCATATGGCTTCCAACCAAAACAAAAAAACAAACATATATATTTTAAATAGCTGAACAGAATGTTCTAAAAAGTATAACAGCTGCCTGCATGTTCAAAACGGCACACTGTGTTGACATTTTTTTACTTAAACTAGGTGGACGACTTGCATTTAATTAAATCTGGCATGTCAGTTCCTAAAAGGTAAGAACATTCACTCACCAACCATTCCTTTGTGGTACTGAACTTTTTTCAAAACCAGAAACAAAGCCAAACATTTTTAACTTAAATTGCATAGTGACAATCCTCAACCATCTCTATTGGCCTAAATGGATAAAGCCCTGACAACAATATAACTGAACAGAGTTCAATTAACATTTTGTATGCTTTTTGGAGGTAGTGTGGAGGAAGAGAGGAGTTATATGATTTTGCTAGTTTGTCTGTCTTGAGGAGAAAAGGGCAGGGAGCATGTCCAGGTATTTTGTCCTGTTATATTTACCAAAAGGAGACTGATGATTACACTGGAACTCCTATCTATTAGGGTAGAAAGTGTGTTTTGAGGGGGTTATGATGCTTGTAGAGGTAAGTGAGTGTCACATCCTCCCTGATTTTCACTGCATGCCAATGTTTGGGGTTATTTGGGCATGAGCAGAGGATTTATAACTTTAAAGCAGAAAAATGCTCTAGCCTCAAATATAGTATAGGTTCACTCTTCACTGGTGATCTCCCATCACTGGCAAGGATTAAATGAACACAGGGCTCTTCACTACTAGGAAGGAAAGAAGGATCTGATGGAGCAAGCAGATAGAGAGAACACTAATAGTCAATTAATTATGGGAAAGAAATATACAAAAAGGTGACAATAAGATTCAAATTATTTCATAGGAATTTCAAACTAAATACCACCCTCAGAGTGCACCTGCTTTCTCAAGGAGGGCTTAGCTAGATATTGCCTTGGTAAATTTGAGGGTACCCACCCAGTTATCCATGTTCTGTTTGAAGAATGACAATATAGATTTATAGATTATTACTAGGCTAATGACCTGGGGGGACCTTTCTAAACCTTGCCAAGTTTTCCCAAAATAATAATAACATCCTGTATCCAAATAAGACAGTGAGGGTCAGGTACATATAAGCTACCTCTGTACATAAGGGACATGGGTTCCAGGCCTGGTGTAAATTTCCTATTCCTCATCCACTCATCTAGGTTGCACTGAAATTAGATAATAGATGAATTCAACTTTACATGGATGGGAAGCCTGTTCCGTAAGAGGAGCAGTCTCTGGGACACATATCTGTCTCTCCAACATGTTCTGCTTAAGTCACAGGCAAAATTCAACTCCTTAGACCTTGCATTTCTGGTACTGTTTGACTTACAAATATGCTGGAGATTCATAAGTGTGGGGTTTGTGGATGCCTTGTAAGCCAGGCATAGGTCATCCCTCAGCAAAGTATAGGGGACTGAGTAGATGAAAAGGGCTTTAAGATGCTCTGCATAAGGCAGGTTTGTTACACCTTGTATTAATTTTGTAAGGAACCTCTGAGGTCAGTCTAGTTGCAGCATATGCCTGGTTAATGTACATATAACACACTGCCTAACATATGTAGGGTTGCTTGTTATAGAAAAGGGGGAAGTGCTGCATAATGAAACTCTTCTTCCATCACATTCTGTTTTTTTTTTTTTGCTGGTTAAGATTAAGGTTTCTCATGTTTGCTCAGCTATTTTACTTGGGGAGATATAGGAAATCCAGGAAAACAATGTGTCTAATGGGGTGATAGGCAAAGCACAAACTATTCTTCAAGAATATATAAGATGAAAAGTAAAGGGACAGAGTTTCTAGCCATTTTTGGTAGCTATGAGTTTTTTTAAAGTCTGAAATATTCTTAGTTAGGAATTTCTGTGGCTTACTTAGTTGTTTAATATGATACCTGAATTACATCAGAAAGGGGACATTGTACTCCATCATTGGTCTAATCAGTGCTGAATATAGATGAAGAGTGAAAATGTAGATTTGGATAATATAACCCTGATTATTTGAGTTAAGAGGAGGGATTTTCTGACTACAGTTGGCATATGATGATTGAAGGAATGATAATGGTATTCCTATAATATATATTGAGCATAAGGGTTGTTTACTACATGAAATAATACTAGATTTTTTTTTTGCACTCAGTTTGAGTCCATATTTAGTACCCATGGCATTAGCTAGGGTAAGTTTTTCTCTTCTCCTGGAGTATATGTATCACAGGGGATCTTAACAATAAAACCCATTCTGCAGTCATCTGCAAAATTAGCTAACCAGAGGTTTTGGTTCCCAGTTTTAGACCTGAGAAGTAATTTCAGTAAAATTAGTATACCAGTTTGGAGCCAAGATGGATGCTTTTGGCTATCTTCATACTTTCAGACAAGGTACCTGATGCATGACCTATATGGATTGTGTCTTTTAGTCAGTTTGCCAGCCGTCTTACCACATAAAGATCTATATTTAAAACACTTAGCTTGCTTACAATGTCTGCATGCGGTATGGTCTCAAATACTTTGGCTATAGCATGATATGCTGTGTGAAGAGTATGACAGCTGTCAACAGCCTGTATGACCCTCTCAAAGAAGAGGATCTCCTTTTGATGAAGAAAAACTGTTGAGGGTTTAGCCTACTGACATTTTTGATATAGTAATTGATGAAAACAGTTATAATATTCTCCATAGAATTGCAGGCCAAGATCATAAATTTGATAGCTCTATAATTACTGGGGATCATGGCAGGACCACCTTTGCAGAGAGCATTACCACAGCAGTGCACCATAATTCATGAATATACCCTAAGGCCAAACTTAATTTGATCAGTAGTTCAGTAATGTTTGATGCCATTTATTAAACATCCTGTTATATTATCAGGTCCCTTAGATGAAGTATTTTTAGTCTTTTAATAGCACCTTCAAAACTTATTCCTTACAGATAAGTGGGCATGAGGGATTCTGGTATATGATATAAATAAGTTACAATATCATTGTTGTGTGTATTTTAGCTCCCAGATTTACAGCAACCTACAAACATCCACAGCCTCTACCTAAATGACCTGTCTTTTCCTCCATAAAGTGAGTGCCTTACATTCCATTAAATCCTCTTTTGGTTAAAGGTTAAACAGTAGTAGAGGTGGAGCCATCCTTCATTCATATGGAAATGGGGGGGTTGTCTTTCATATATAACCCCACCTCTCTACACATGCCCAGTAGGATGCTCATGGTTTAAACTGCAGTAAACCTTAAAAAGGGCATGCCATATACTTTCATGAGTGACATAACCCCCACATAAGGCCCTTCCACTTTATAGTAGGTGATCTAGTGTGGTCTCCATTCTCCAATGGAGATTCTAATATGGGAAAGGTGCCTTAGATAGTTATCAGTTCCTTCAGTGTCCAAGCTGCTAGCCAAACCCAGGTCAAATGGGCCATAATCTTTGCTTATTCCTCTCTGACAATAATGCTGGCTGAAAGTGCACTACAAAAAATGTATTGTGCTATTTCTAATCACAAATTACAAATCTCAGCTCCTGTTAAAAACTGAGGAGCCGCATAGAAAAATACAAAGAAAGGGAAAAAAAACAAGTTAAATGTAGATAGCCTGAAGAATTTCTATAGGGAACTAAAGGAAAAACAAGAATAGCTATCATTCTATCAAAAATGGAATAATTTAAGTTCTGGAAAAAATACTTTATTGAACATAATAAAGGTTGTGAATAGATAAAAGATTTCAAAGAAAAGAAATAAGAAATTATAAAAAAGAACATATTTAAAGTAGGGAAGCAATTGTCAGTGAGTTTAAGATCAGGTGAAGCAAGGCTCCCAGCTTGAAAACTTTTAGCCCAGATACTATACCAACTTCTTTCTGCCTAAAGACATTATGACCTCTAGATCATGATTTTTTCTTAAGTAAAAACTATCTGCATGCACAACCTAAAGTGACAAAAGTCTGGTTTACAATTCAGAAAATATATTCCTATTTCAAAGTGAACCTACAAACCATCCTAAGAACTTTTGACTAACAATTTGCATTTATTAACATACAATCTGTATAGAGTGACTGATCTAGATAGAAGCTCCAGTCATTTAGAGAAAAATTAATTAATGGCAAGAGAACAGAAACAAAATAATACAAATCCATGGATCGTCTTTTACTAGCTACAACACCAAGGGAGGATAGAACTTTAAAGTCGGGTTCTTATTAAGTGATCACAGACGCATTTTGTCGAATG
The DNA here is from genome assembly GCF_019279795.1 of Protopterus annectens. Taxonomy (NCBI): domain Eukaryota; kingdom Metazoa; phylum Chordata; order Ceratodontiformes; family Protopteridae; genus Protopterus; species Protopterus annectens. The sequence goes on from NC_056739.1 coordinate 826,659,857, forward strand.
CATCTTGATCAAACGTAAAAGAACAAAAAGGCAAAATAGCGAAGTGGCTTTTAAGCGAATTCTTTCCCTGAGAAAGAATTTGCTTGGCCGCTTCCATTACTTTGCCATTTGCAGCATTGTAGTATGATCTCAGAGTTGGTATATTTAAGTAGAGGGGTGTGGGGTGAAGCCCCCCACTTTATGTAATGCTTTAAACTTTTTGTTTTTTTGATTTTTTTGGAACAGCAATTTTTTTTCCCTTGGGGAAAAAAAATCACTGTTTTGAGATTTCGATATTGGAAGCTTTCACTTACAAGGGGTCGATTAATTACCGTTCTCTTTTGTAAGCATGCGATAATGTAATATGGACCCTTAAAGTCTACCTTCTTAAAGGTGTACATGGCTAAGCAACATATGGTTCCTGTGATTGCTTGCCTACTAGTGTTCATATGTTCCTATAGAGGGGTGTAAAAAGGACCCAAATCCAAATACACCACAGACAGATTATAAAAATTATTTGATGGCATTACGTTTTCCTGGATGATAGAACACTTACAAAAGTATAAAATGTACCCTACATTGATGAATTATGTTGCAATTACTATGAAAACTTGACAAACTACCTTACAAAGAAGCTGTGAAAAGTGGCAAGTTATCATCACAGGTATAAGAATGCACTGATGTTTGTTTGTCTTTTCAGCTTTTCCCGGTTAGGGGTCACCACAGCGGAACTCCGGTCCGCTAATGATTGGCAGTAGATTTTTATGGTGCTGAGTTGCCAACCTGATGCCCAACCTTCAGCGAAGGCATGCCCATTCAAGCATGTCTTTCGGAGGCCACTTGACCGTAGGGAGGACATGCAGACTCCACACAGAAGGCACTCACTGATAATACTGTGAAATTTTTTGAAGAATAGCTCTTTTGAAAAAAAAAAATGAAATTGAAGGTCCAAGTATTTAATGCCTTCTCAGATGATGTAAAAATGCCATTTGCCCTTGACAGATGTACAAAGTTTAGATTTATAACAGGAATATTGATGCATCAAGAAGAAATGTAGATTAATGTAATATAAAATAACTGGAATAAGTGAGGGTATTTAAATATTTGATAAGAGAGGAAGTGTTAGCAGTGCAACATGAGAAAATGAGAACAAATGTTAGTAAGAATTATTTCTAAAGACTGAAGCTAATATTGAAAACTACTTGGACAGCTAATGATCAAGTTCATGTTTAAATCTGCTTACTCTCCTGGTTCCAACTTCAATTTTGGACTCTGACTGGCTTAAAAGGTGTTGAATTAGTTGTTTACAGACAAGAAAACTGCTTTATTCATATGAAATGATATATAAAAACATATATTTATTTATATAATCGGATCATAACAAAGACATTTCTGAAACATAAAGAAACATAGTCCTACGTGACATCCTTACTGTGAATGGCAGGAACATTTCACAAGGGAATTGATGATTCCACAGCAACAAAGGAGAAGCTCAAATAGATAAAACTGAGCTTGTGTATACATATATATATATATATATCTTAAAGTGGCTCATGTTTTCTGGCCTTCATGTGGATATGAATACATGAAGGGTGATAATTTAATAACAATAACTAACAATGTGGAATGTAATTGGATTAATTACAAGCTGATAAACCTGCAGTTTTAAATGGAAACATTAGCATTAAGCCTGTATTAAAAGCAAGGCAATGCAATCCAGTAACATCCAGTCATGACTGATTTAATTTGATATAAAAATGTTTGTTTTTATTCTTTGTACCTTTGAGAGGATGAAGCTCTGTTGCGTGAAAAACTTTAATCTAAGTAAAACCAACAAGTCATCATCCATGGTACCTTGAACCTTTTTTTAATCTAGACTTCATCCCATCAGAGGTCTATTCCTTATAATCTACACTCAGGAGGAGGAAAAATATATATTAAATATGTTCTTCCTTCAGTTTAAACTGCAGCAAATTGCGTGCTCCATGTGTATCCCACAGATGGACTGAATTTTCAATTCATGCTTAGTTTTGGAAGACACAGTTTTACTTTTGAGTCCTTTGTTGATATTTTGGGGTTCACTTCTGGAGGATATGTACTTTATTGCATAATTTGTTTATACCAGGATTCCACCATTAGCATTACTCATTAACTCCAAAAGACACCCATGTGAAAGTCAAAACCATACACAGAATAAAAAAATTAAAACTAAAAATTACAGAATAAAAAAATTAAAACTCAAAGCTTCTTCAAGTTTTGTACAACTATACACTTAATTTTTAGATTTATTCCTTAGCTTGCTGTTGTTATGAGTATCAATAACTCAGTTCATGCTTTGAAGTGGGCACAGAAATAATCCGCAGTGGGGCAGCATAGAAGATGGTGTCATTGAGGACAGGATTGTACTTATATTTCTCTAGGTCATCAGTTAGTTGGAGTAGGTTTGCCTCAGAAAAGTCTCTAAAGAAAGAGGGGTCTTGTGGTAAATCAGGTTTTACCTTTACAAATGGGAGTCTGATGTGACCAGTGATGTAGTAGTTGTAGGTGCTGAGCATACTGAAGGCTATATTAATGAAGTCCAGATCCAATATTTTGAAACCCTTACTTGGGGCTTGCACTAGTTAATCTAAACAGTTGCATTTTATGAAGTCAATGAATCTTTTGTGCAGTGCATTTAATAGAAGGACAGTTGAGGTCTCCCAAGAGACAAGTGCTAGGTTCAGTAGGTAAGAGTTGTTAGTTTGTTTATAGGAGTCTCATGGGCTTCATGCACTATGGACGAGGTACATCAGTTGGCTAGGATGTGGTATGGAGTTATACTTAATGTTAGTATGTAGAGAAGTTAAATGTGATTGTCCTACCTTCAGAGTCTATAGGCTAACTGGAGACATATGAAGACCTACACACTCTTCCAATAATACTGCCATTTGTGGAGCTAGGTCTGAAATGTGGTAGGCATTTAAACCCTTTGTCACCATTCTGACACCATGTTTCACTAACAATGCAGATATCTATATTCTGTAGAGTTAGCAATGTCTATCAGCAGTGTAGCTACTTGTATAGTCTTCAAGCATTGATCTGCCTTTCTATGGCCTAGATTCTGATTGGTGATGTAGGCATTTTGATAAGTCTGAACTTCCTCAAAATGCACTATGGAGAAAGAAAAGCTCTGGTCAATATGCACAAGTTATAAGGTTTGAGGTACTGGCCATCGCCAGTAAAGAAGATGGTGTTATTAATCATCTCTTCCCAGGCTGATTTGTATCTATCTACAGACACACGTTACTGTATATAACCTCCCCTTAGGATGACACCATTAGCTTAGTTAATTGTTGAAGTAAATTATCTTTGGTTTATATTGTGGCATCATTTTTGGTGATGGTAGAATACCGATCAAGACTAGTTTCACAGCAATTTACAATTCATATTCTGAGTTCTTGATTATGTCCTCTTCATACAATCCATGGAGGTATCTTAAGTTATTCACTCGCATTTGTGCAATGGCCAAGTTATGCATGTACCTTGTGTGACGAGACTTGGTGACCAATGGCATGGCAGATCTGCCCTATTTTAGCCTGGTGAGTGGTCCATCTATATATCTGACATAGAGTCACCTATAATTAAAATGTTACAAGGTGTACTGGCTTAGCCCTGCTGCCTTAACTGCTTTGGCTTGCCATCTGAGTGTCTTCTTTTTGTACTTATATTTTCTGTAGAGCTTTGGTGTGTTTTTGCCTGGCAGTGTGATGCAGAGTGTCCTGTATACCAAACCTTCTTTAAGTAGGCCTTTGTAGTTTGGGCTGTCATTTCCTAAAACTCTCCATGTTAGAAGGCTTATATGTTGATTTAGGATGTGTGGTCATGGTTGTGAGAGGTCAGTATCAGACATGACAACTTGTTGGGTACAATATCAATTTTAGAAGAGAGGCTGAGCTCCAAGGTAAGTAAATACTTGCAACTCTTATTTATATATAGAATCATCTAGTGGAAGAAGTAAATAGCTTTCTGGAAGCTTGAGGCAGTGCTTGCAGTCTGTCAAGGTGCCTAGTATTATCAGACTCACTACAGATGGTGTGCCAAACTGCAATTCCATGACATATACAGACTAGTGAATTACAGGGCACTAATGTATACCACTGGAAGATGCTGCAATTTTATTTCAGTATACAGTGAATGGTAGAAGGGACACCACTTCATAGAGTTTTTTTTATGCAACCAGATGTTGTATACACTTAGAGTAGTCAAGAATAATGCTCAACAGTGCATAAACATATTGTAAGACTGCATTACTCTTCCCAGATGTAGTGGAATTTGGTTATGAGGTCACGTCCAAGAAGGTATCCTCAGGTGTTGATTTGTAGTTGCAGCCCAACAGAGTAGAGTGACAAGATCCAAAGATACACCAAGTTTAAACAATAAAACCAAATCACACAGGCCAATTTAAAAACACACTGCACTTGGAGACAGTAGTGAATTCTGCCCTGAACAATAGTAGCATCCCTTCTCTCACTAGGAGATTACTTGCTAAACCAATTCTAAATGCAGAAATCTATAATAGCACAAAAAATATTAGTGTCATTTAAAATCAGCTTTAGCACATTACTATATGCACAAAAAACAATGTAAACTTCTCAGATGCAGTGGGGTTTGGCTCTAAGCTCAGGTGTGACTAGGCATGCTTAGTCATGCTCATATAATTGCAGCCCAGCAGAGTACAGAGAGATGTCTGTTGACATATTTCCCCGGATTCAGCAAGCCCTGCACAGTGTGCAGGACTAGTGCAGAAGCTCCTGCAGGCAATATGTCCGCCGTGCGATCCAGGAATAAGCTGCAGGGACGTGCACGTGAGCTCCTGCACTAGTCCTGCATGGATGCAGCTCCAGTATGCAAATTACCCCATTTGCAGGTGAAAACCATGCAAATGAGGTGAATTTGTGAACCAGGAAGCTGGCAGACGGCCGTGCAGGGCTAGAGTAATCTGCAGAAATGTACTTAGTTAGTAACCAAGTACATTTCTGCAAACTACAAAACGGAGCCATGACAACTCCAAATAAGGTATGTATATAATGTGTAAAGCATGCCAAAGGCCAAATATATGGCCACTGGCATGGAAAACAGTTAAAAACCCCCCAAAAATAACTTATTTTTTTAGCCGATTTCGGCTGTTTAAGCGCTGGGCAGTGATGTGCAAATGGGATCGGGCAAAACATTTAAAAAAAAAACTGAAATAAGCAAACCAAATTCACTATTTTGCCATTATACTCAATGGCAGGCTGAAGACAACATGGCCAGTGAATAGTGGTTGCTAAGGGGGGAGGCTCAGTGTGGGACCAGAAACTATGCATCAGCAGGCAATCCTATGCAAATGAGGGGAATGATACTGAATCCCAGATTTCCCCTCAGTGCTAGTCAGCACCCAACAGTGCAAATGCCAGAATAGCTTGGTGCAAGCCTAGGAGTTAGCTGACATCATGGGGGGGGGGGGTGTCAGGCATACTGTAAGTGGACTGGAGCCCTGTGGCTTGGGGTTGCCCTTAGCTTAGCAGAGCTAAGCAAGGGGGTGTGTCTGAGGCTGCCTAGCACTCTTTACATTGCCTAAGCAGGTGTGCATGCTGTGCACCATGTTTTAAAGGGAAAAAAAAAAGTAAATCAGGAAATAGCAGCTCTGTGCACATTTGAGCACTGTATTTGCACAGCATGCCCCTGGGCTTAAACAGGAAGGCAATGGGAAGGGAAAACAGCAGTAGGAAGGTAATCAGGGAGAACTAGCATAACTGGCAGGTGAAATGTATCAGAATCAGCTAATTAAACAGGCAGCAAACCAGCCCAGCCCAGAACACTACTATAAACTATGCAAACACCTTTCCCTCTGGTTTTTCTCACATAATGTACACCACTGGTGTATACAAGCGGGAACATTTTAACAAACAAAAACAACAAAATGATAGGGGCTGCAGTAGCTATCATACATCAACAACATCAACATGTGGAAGAGGCTGAGGGTGGTGAGGATGAGAATGCTGTTGACCAACCCACAGTGAGGAGATGGAGAAGAGTGTAAAGACCCAGGGTAACCTACCAGGGGCTACATGAGCTGGAGATAGTGGAGCACTATAGGATGGACAGGGACCTCTTACAGCAAATTGTTGAGCTGTGCCGGCCACGCCTGACACACAGAACTAACAGAGGGGAATCCATCCCAGTGGATACCAAGGTATGTGTAGGCCTAAGAATACTAGCCACAGGTACCTTCCAAAGGCCAACTGGGGATATCATGGGGATCTCACAGGCATTAGCATCCAAGGTACTCCACCAGTTCCTGGATGCCATATCAGCACATGCCGGTGAGCACGAATACTTCCCCAACACCTGTGAGGCATTGGCCAGCAATATGCGTCTCTTCCACCAAATAGCAGAATACACTGAGGTAGTGGGTGCTATAGACTGCATGCACATATGCATCAAAGCACCACCCGGTGAGCAGGGTATGGTCTACATAAACCGCAAGGGCTTCCCCTCCATCAACTGCCAGGTCATGTGTGATACCCAGGGTATAATAATGAATGCGTGTGCTGGCTGCCCTGGAAGCTATCACGATTCCACAGCTGGCATCTGACACAGCTGTACCAGAGATTTGCCAGTGGGGACATCCCTCACAGTCACCTAGTGGGGTATGCTGGTTACGCACCTGAGCCGTAGATGATAACACCCATCAGAAATGCACACACATCCAAGCAAGAACTCCATAATGAGGCACACGCACAGACCAGAATTATAATAGAGCATGTGTTTGGGATGCTGAAGTCACATTTCTGGTGCATGGACATATCCGGTGGAGCCTTGCAGTACTCCCCTGCTACATGTACTCACATTGTCATCGTGAGTGCCATGCTACACAATATGATCCTGCGGAAACAGCTGCAGCAGGAACAGCACGGGGTAGGGCCACACAGCCCCCACCATATCCAATGCCTGCACAGGCACAGAGTGACTTGGAGGAGGAACAACCTGAGCCTGCCCCAGTAGGCAGAAGGAGGCATGCCCAGTATGCCCTGGCCTTGGCAAAGAGATAATGCATAGCACATACACTGACACAGGAGGGACCCAGGGAATGACACCTCTCTCTGACTCGCGCATACAGTAACAGGGTGCCAAACATGGCACTACCTGTGATCAACCATGTTTAGGGAGTGTACTATGTGCATCCTACATAGGCACCCCTCCAGCACCATCCTCAATACTGGCACACCCACAAGGTAAGTCCCTCTTCTTACCAATTGCCGAATGGAGTAGTATGTGTTGTTACATGTATCTATGGTATGGATATGAGTATGCAAGTGAATCGGATGGCTGAATGGAATGCCAGCAGATAGCAGACACCTATAGTGGCAGCATGTGATCTGTATCAGATACTGGTGTCACCATAGTAGCCAGTGCTACACATGGTGACAAAACCCACTGCAAGAAATGTGCTGGGCCACATGTGTCCATATGACACACATGCCAGTCAGGGAGGTGCACATACCCAACAACAGTCTCAGCCAGCAGGACAGGTGTAGACAAACACAAAGGCTGTGCTAAGGCCTCTGAATGATGGCTATTGGTAACCACCCCAGCCTACACAGACAGACTACATCAGGTCAGGCAGTGGGATGTTAGTTCTGAAGGGTAAGAAGTCAGAAACTGATATGTAGGTCAATCAAACCTAAAATCAGTAGTACACTGATATGCCTCTAGTCAGCATGATAGGTTACAATACAGAATGAAATGGAGTACCTGACATACCAGTACAGTCATAGCAAATGTGTACAAGTGTCAGGTGTGCCTCCCCAATCCTATGTAAAAATGTAGAAACAGTCAGGTGTGCCCCCCCAATCCTATGTAGAAATATAGAAACAGTCAGGTGTTCCCCACCCTCACTCCTATGTAGAAATGTAGTAACAGTCAGGTGTGCCCACCCTGCGATCCTATGTAGAAATGTAAAAACAGTCAGGTGTGCCCACCCCCAATCCAATTTAGAAATGTAGTAACAGTCTGGTGTGCCCCCCAATCTGATGTAGACACGTTGTAACAGTCAGGTGTGCCCCCCCAATCCTATGTCAAAATGTAGTAACATGCCCCCCCTCCAATCTGATGTAGACATGTAGTAACATGTATGTGTAGGTATAATACCAGTGGAGCACAGATGACCTGAGGTGGCCAAGATAGCAGGATAGAGTGAAGCATCAGTACAATATGCAGGCATGCATGTGATAGATTGGTGTGTGTTTCATATTGTGAGAGTGGTCAGTATGTATGCATGTAGAGGTTTGACCTGGTGGCCATTGCCCGCTACTGCCAATGACAGGGACAAGTCCTGACAACTCCAGTGCCAAAGACAATGCTCCCCAGTATAACATATTCAAGCAGTAAGCCACTGTAAATGTATGGTGGTAATATGTGTCACCATCTGAAAGATGGACATGGCATGGCTGTTGGGCTAGATATACAAGCAGTACACAGGGAAAAGTACCCCAGACATACAGAGTATAATGTGTAACCGTGAAATGGACACACCCTTGGAATTGTACATACAAGTATGCATCACATTATCTGGGCTTGTAATAGGGAATACCAATGTCGTCTTGCTGAACACTTGCAGATCACAAGGGTGATAGGACTGAAGCATTGAGAAAGAGCTGATGTCCCTACACAAGCCAGCATGACTGGAATGCCAAATGCATATCTGTGAGTCAGATGCAAGTAGTGTCCATAACACACATGCATCCAGCTCACCCAACCACCACCCACAGATACCTCTCCAGTCTTATCCCTGCTGTTGGGAATGGGTACAATATGACCCCCACCTGTGTATGGCAATAGCAAAAGAATGCAGCATGCAGTGCAGGTGTCCCATGCAGGTTTGTCCCTAACTGTAATCAGCACTTTGCCAGTATCCATACCACCTGACCAATACTGATAGAAAGTATTGGCATGAACACCTAGCACACCTACCCTGTCACCCCAGGGGAATATACTGTATGGCAGTCTGGTACTGTAGGACTGACAGAATGCAACGGCCTGCTACAGCTGTCCTGCATCACCACCAAATGGCCTACAGGCCTCTGGCAAAGGCCTGCATCTCACCTGTACTGCCAATGCATGTTATGTCATGGACACCTAAATAACAACATAACACTCTCCACATAACCCATAAGAAAAGTCCATGTGGACAAACCACAGTAACATGTCCACCATGTCCCACTGCATGAACTGTGGATCAACACCAAAACACAGCTGTGATGAGGTGATAATTATACGGAAAGAATCAGAGAATGTTTGCATAATGTATCTAAAAAGATAGAATAATAGAGAGGGGTGGGAGCACGGGCAGCATGGAATGTGCAAAGTCTGAAACACAGCCATGTGCACATACTATCCCTGGCTGCAAACACAAGAATGGGTGGTTACAAACCTACCTGTACACCACAATAGGGATGATGTCCTGACTTATGACCTCTGCCTCTGGGTAACCTGTGTGAATCTGTACAGCTGTGAGGTATTGCCACAGCAAGATAAGGCCATACTGTCACATCAATGGATGTACAAGTATGGGATCCTCTGCCATAACTGTACCAAGGTGCTGAACTGGTTACACAGACCCAGCAGCAAGTGTCTGCAGTTCTCCCTCCAGAATGGCATAACTTTCCTGGAATACGTAGGCATTTGACCATAATAACGGACACAGCTGCAGTCATCCTGTGTTTCTCAGGACATCACTGCGAGAAAAAATGTCTACCTGACAGTACTTGAGGACATAAAACATCACAGTGTATAACAGTACATATGTCTGAATATCTCTGCTAACACCAGTACCATGTAGCAGAAGCAGCACAGACACAATCACCTACAGTACCCACTATCCCTTGCACAGTTTGGCCCCATATTGCCAACTGATCTAAATATATCCTCTAGAAACAGTTTGCTGGTTTTAGGTGTAGAACACAAAGGTCTGCACTGGAGTACAATCTACCTGGAATGGAGCCACACATTCAATACAGAAGGCATACTGGGCATGCTCACACACAGAGAAATGCAGCAATGTCAGACAAAAACATACTGAAAGGTCATACTGGGCATGCTCACATGCAAACAAATGAAGCCCATGTCTGCCAACAACAGTGGACCATACATATATGACAGTTGCAGATGTTAGTGCATACTCTCCTCAGTATGCACCAGTCATGCTTTGCACACACATTGGATAGGACTACACACATATATCCAAGACCAACACACTATAATATGCCAAAAGTACACATACATAGATGTGTGGAAGAGAGTGACAGTGACAAAGAGCCTTCCATCACGAGGCATGTCCTATCCAGCACACAGCCAAATGGCTACAACCACATGATGTGTAAATGTCACTCACTGTATAAATTAGCCACTGGTATCCCTCAGCATTAAAGACTTTGTGGTGCTAGTGCTAGCTGTGCAACATGACTGTACAATGCAGTAGTCATCTAGCAGTTGTATACACGTACCTGCAAAATATAAACCTATGTGTGCTTGAGTGTGATGTGCCTACCTCTACATGAATGTGGGTGGGGGAGGTGTTTGGTTCAACCAATAGCAGCATGGAGTGTGGTATTTAAAATGTATGTGATGTTTGTTCTTTGTTACGACTCTGAAGATGCCTAACTGTTTGGCGAAAGCATTCTACTATGCTTAGTCTGTATCAGTCTAAAATTATCTGCCTGTTCCAATAAACTTCCTGTTGTGAATTCACCTTCGTGGTACGGCTGCTGGACTTTGTGGCAATTTAAAGTTTTTTAAATAGGTAGGAGTTCTAATCCCCAACATGGCAATTGTGTGTCTCTGTCTGTGTAGAGAGCAATGCTTTTTAGGCTAGTCAGACTCACTACAATTCAAATGCCTTACTTTGGCAAGCCTGCTGATGTCATTCACTTTGAAATACACCTTTGGGAAAAAGATAGCCCAGTAATCTCTGTGGCGTGTCCTACAACTGCATACTGCTGTAGTGTGATAAACTTGTTAGGTAGGAGTTCTAATCCCAGACACGGCGACTGTGTGTGTTTGTCTCTCTGTCTGTGTAAGGAGCAATGTTTTTAGGCTAGTCACACTCACTACAATTCAAATGCCCTACTTTGGCAAGCCTGCTGATGTCATTCACTTTGAAATGCACCTTTGAGAACAGAGTAGCCAGGTAATCTCTCCGGTGCATCCTATAACTGTGTAATGCTGTAGTGTAATAAACTAGTTAGGTAGGAGTTCTAATCCCAGACATCACAACTGTGTGTGTGTGTGTGTGTGTGTGTGTGTGTGTGTGTGTGTGTGTGTGCATGTGTGTGTGTGTGTGTCTGTCTGTCTGTGTAGGGAGCAATGCTTTTTAGCCTAGTCACACTCACTACAATTCAAATGCTCTACTTTGGCAAGCCTGCTGAAGTCATTCACTTTTAAATACACCTTTGAGAAAAGAAACGTCCAATAATCTCTGTGGTGCATCCTATAACAGCATAATGCTGTAGTGTGATATAGTAGTTCAGTAGGGGTTCTATTCCCAGACATGGTAAGTGTGGATGTTTGCATGTGTGTTTGTTGGTCTGTGTAGGATGCAATGCATTTGAGGCTATTTACAATCACTACAACCTCCATTGACCTTCTTTGGCAAGCCTGCTGATGTCATTCCAAGTGAAATACACATTTGGGGAAGGAATACCCCAGTAATCTCCATGGCACATCCTATAACAGAGTAATGCTGTAGTGAGATATAGTAGTTTGGTAGGGGTTCTATTCCCAGACATGGCAAGTGTGGATGTTGGTTTGTCTGTGTAGGGTGCATTCACAGTCTTTACAACCTCCATTGACCTACTTTGGCAAGCCTGCTGCTGTCATTCCCAGTGAAATACACCTTTGGGGAAGGAGTACTCCAGTAATCTCCATGGCGTGTCCTATAACAGCGTACTGCTGTAGTGTGATATAGTAGATTGGTAGGGGTTCTATTCCCAGACATGGCAACGGTGGATGTCTGTGTAGGGTGTAATGCTTTTGAGGCCATTCACAGTCACTACGGCCTCCACTGACATTCTTTGGGAAGCCTGCTGATGTCATTCCCAGTGAAATACACCTTTGGGGAAAGAATAGTTCAGTAATCTCTGTGGCACATCCTATAACTGCGTAATTCTTTAGTGTGATAAACTAGTTGGGTAGGAGCTCTAATCCCAGACATGGCAAGTGTGTGTGTGTGTGTGTGTGTGTGTGTGTGTGTGTGTGTGTGTGTGTGTGTGTGTGTGTGTGTCATTCATATCCTGTGTGGAGGTGGCTGTGAGTGTGTAACAACTGGACTCATTGTGGAGCAGGTTTTGCAAATTTCTTATATGGTGGCCCTGTTATATGTCACAATGTCCACCTCACAAGGATAACAAATGTCAAATAGCCGAGAGGCTGGGGTGCCAATCCATACCCCTACATGTGACATTAAGGCCTGGCAAACAAAGTAAGCAACCTTTGTATTACCCAGAGAACACACTCAACCGATGTCTCATACACAAACACATTTGCCTAGGCAACAACTGTTATGTTGGTAGCACCCTGCATATTGCCCACAGATAGTAACCACAGGGTGATTGCAGTGGACTACAGAGGCCATGGCACACTGTCCATCATTACAATAGACACGTAATTGCAGAAAGTGTGCCTTCACTATGTTCCCCACTGGACGCCTGCAACAACTGTGGTGCCATCAAATGTGACCCACAAAGGACATAGCATGCCTTAAACACATATACTGTATGGACAAATGCCACTGACACCATGGAATACCTGTATCATGCTATCAATGTAGGTGCAGGGTTGGCCTGCTGTCCATTACCAGTTCCCACCACTTGAGGCCAGGACTGACACATCTGATGATAACAATCTGTGTACACAACATGGGCCAGACACCCCAGGTACAGTTCCACATGTCACTGTACATACATGTGGGATGTGTGCACATCCCAGACACAAACCATGTCATGGACTATAGAACATATACATGGCAAGTATTGCACAGCACTGGCCACACACAATAGTAACCCAGGTGACTGGATGGTGAATACAATACCCAAACACTACACCCCTGAGCCACACTGCAGACTATTGTAATGTGGCCTGCTGTCAAGGTATACCCTTCACCTAGCCTTGTATAGCCTTTTGGCACAGTCAACTGTTACACACCTGTGAAGCAATGTACCCATGCATGTTAGTACTGGCATCCTGTGTCTGTGTGTGTAGTGTATGATGCTTTCGACCATATTCACACTCACTACAACTCTCACTGGCATACTGAAGCATGCTGTCTGATATCAGACACCTTCACGTACCTTTTCCCCATATAACCTCCGGATAACCCCTGTGGTGCATGTGATATCTGCGCATTACTGTATTGTGGCAAACTAACTAATTAGGAAGAGTATTCCTGACCCTGCCAAGTGTGTCAATGTGTGTAAGTCTCTGAGAGAGTGTGGCTGTGTTGACGCTGACACCTGTTAATGTGGGCAGGCACGTGTACTACACCTACCGTATCACTACTTTATCACTGTTGCAGATGTCACTCACCATCACATATACATTTGAACAGCTCCCCAATATGTAAGCTATGTGGCGCATGCAATAACTACATAGACATGTGATAGCAATACATAGTCTGTCAGGGGTTTGAAATCCCATACTAGTAGGTGTGTGACACAAACATGCCTAGGTTTTACTCTCCCACCCCCTCCCTGACTTACTTTGTCTCTGTCTGTCTCTCTCATACCTTCTCTGGTGGATGTGGAGATGTACACCTGCTTTGCTTAGGCATCATATTTTGTTTTGTAAGTGATGCTCATGATCAGCTGATGGCCTCTGCATGAATTGCAGTCCTTCTCTAGCTGATTGCATATGGAACAGCTGTGGTAACATTCCCATAGCCAATTGCATGGAAATACACTCCAATATCTAGAAACATCATGTTGGTATTGGGCCTTTTCATTCACTGTGAGCAGGACCTAGATCTAGTTTTGGCAAACAGCATCACAGATGTTTTGGGTTTTTACCTCTAACAACATACACTATGGAAACAGGCCAACAGACAGGAGGGTGATGTGACAAACATGACTACATAATGTAAGTCTTGCTATTCTGCATTTGGAGTAATGTCGGTTTAACAGGGTTTGTGTGGATATGGCTGATCTACATGTTTTAATACCTGTCATGACAGTGCTATGTTTTTGAGGAAACTCCCATCTGTAGGGTCATCTGCAGACTGGGCAGTGTGTGGAGCCTTTTGTTTCTTGTGTTACTCACAGAACACCTATCTGAGAACTGCAGAAGCATAGTGTGAGGATTGCAGTCAGTACATGGTGACAGCCATGAGTGTTATTGACTTCATATCTCTCATAGGACATATGTCACAACAAACCCTGGTACGACAGTAAATGTATGAGGTTATCACAGCAACATGCCAATACTGGGCCAGTGTTCGCAGCTCCAGCCCCAAGTCTGTCAACCTTTGTACATATGTCATGCAGTAAGAGGTGCATATGCTCTGTACACCATTATTTATTGACATTATACCTGATACCAAGCCAGTCAGATATCAGACTGCTAGACATGTTATGTATAGTAGGGGTTGTTTCTGAGGACAGAACATGGGCATTCTGCAGTTGTGTGTACAGTACTGGGGTCTGTGTAGTTAGGGTGATTGTCGACAGTATGTGTATTGCACATACGTACCTTGGGCTGTGCACAGACTGCGGTAGATGCCATTGTTCTTGTTCCTGTTCTATCTGATGTTACATGTTGCCCCTGTGTATGGTACCCTATTGGCTCGCACATCTGTAAGGCCAGACACACACGTGTCCCATACCACAGACAGCCATCGGACCACACTGTGCCATGACCCAGTGTATGTTGGGTTAGTGTGTGAGTGGCACATATGAGGATGGTGTTTATCAAACATTCCATACAGTGTCATATTAAGCTTGTGTACCATATGTGGCTGTGTTTACATTGGTTGTGGGTATGCACTTTCTCACAGGTGTCTGTTACTCTGTGCTGTGACATGAGTGTAGAGCCCACTATAATCGCAGGTACATGTGTATTCCCCCATACAAAATGTTGTCCAGTGTTGTGGCAGTATGCCTTTAGTTTGTACAGTGCTTTGTGACATGCCTAGCAGCCTAGTGTAATTAACCAGTGTGCTGTTATGTACAGTTATTTGAAAGTCATACTGCTGCCAGGCCACCATAACTGTTGTGTATTTCTTACAAAGCAGTGGGATTCTGTATAGATGTATATCACAAACTACTGGGTAGTATGTAACCATGTGACCTCTGCACTACCAGATATTATGTGTCAGGACAGACTGACATGTGTGCATGCATAAGCTGTGTGGGCATATGTAGTCCAGTATTTACATGATATACCCATGTACATGGCTATAAACATCCACATTGGGAGGCGTAGTCCACGTCTCGCATGAAGTGGATATGTGTATACCTCTGGATTTTCCACAGAGTGCCAGACTGTTGACATATATTGATCATATCTCTGCTGTAGCCCACAAGATCATTACTGTGGTAGCAGAGGTACTGTACTATGATGTCCTTAGGATGTCTGTCAGTAGCTAATGGCACACATGTCAAAAGTAGATGTGACCTCCCACACACAAAATGTCTGTTAAGACAACCCCTGTTACAGTAGCAACAGTCTACATATATACCTGCAATACATAAATGACATCCCCTTGCACTAAGAGGTTGGGACTATTGTGCTGAGGTAGGACTCCACTCCATGTTCTGGACATATGGTAAACATATATCTGTGTGTGTGTGTGTGTGTATATATATATATATATATATATATATATATATATATATATATATATATATATATTTATATTTATCAATATAGCTATATAGATATATACACATATACATATCGACATACATATATGGATATATATATATATATATATATATATATATATATATACATATATATACATATAAACACTCAAATATATACATATACACAGCAATATATGTCTACACATAAACAGATATAGATACATATGCATATATAGTTATCGATATCTACATATATATTGACATAAATAGGTATATCTGAATAGATATGTATGCACATATCTACACATCTAGCAACATAAATAGGTATATCTGTACACATAGGATGTGCATACATACATATATATATATATATATATATATATATATATATATATATGTGTATATATATATATATATATATATATATATATATATATATATATATATATATATGGTTTACTATTAGATGTTCGAAGCGAACTCCGTGGACTGCACTTTTTTGTCATGGTGTTCGACATATTACCATTTTGAACTTCCATGTTCCATAAATGTGCAGTCGACAGAGTGAACATCATCTAATAAACTATATATATATATATATATATATATATATATATATATATATATATACACAAAGAGATCTACTAATGGCCATATATATGATGCACTATACAGATGTGTAGACAGACATATGTATGAATATACATGTGTATGTACATGTAGCCATATATCAACATATGTATATGTATATATCCATATTCCTGTCATGTGTAAACATCACGGTTGTGTATACATTCCCAGATGTATCTCACCGTATGTATCTGATATGTATACATTTTGATATAACAACATATGGGTTGCAACAGTAATATCAATAACAGGTACTACACAATTGTGGAAGTCAAAGCAATTGTTCAATACTAATCAATATGTGTAGTGACAGATATATTGGAAAAACAACTGTCTTCACAGTGGTCATGGTGTATTGGTTAACTGTTGTGTCTATAGTGTACAGGGGCCTGTGTTCAAGACCTGCAAGGGCTGTTTATTTTGTTGCTGGGCAGAACAAGGGCTGTTGGATACAGAGTGGGTAAGGCAATTTTGAGCAGCTTTAAGCACATTTACGCTGGTTTGCGTGAAGCTAAGCGGTGCTATGGTACTGTTAAACGTATAGGGGCTTACACTGTGTAGGCTTCGCTTACCAGTTCACAAATCTGCTTAGCTGTTATATTGCAGCAATGCTGACACCTGCTAAGCATGGCTTAGCCCTGGTAACCAGAGCTCACCACCCAGTCTGGTAACATAGCAGGATAATGACATCTGTAATAGGTGTAAGTAATGCCATGTACAATACATGTCTCTGTGTGCTCTCATTACAGTAGCAAGGAGTGTGACTGTTATGTCTGTGACACACAAGTATATGAGACCTGTACAGTGCTGTTATCCATGTGAATGTGTTACATACAGTGGTAGTAACCCAGGGTGCGTGCTGTCACACTGGCATGTAGTGTATCATGGCGGTACTGCTGTTGACAGTGCTTTCCCAGGCAAGAGTAGCATGCTAAATTTAGTACTGACAACAAGCACACCTGCAGGCATAGCTGGACTCTGTGGCCTCACTGTCATGTTCCTGGTGTGTATGAACTGTGTCACAGTATATTTCCCCTACTGGATAATGATCCGACATGTGGAATGTAACTGTAGACTATCGTCTGTACAGCACATGTTATTGAGGGCTTCCAACATGTAGTAATGGCATCCTTATTGTTGTCAAACGTCTATCTGTTGACACATTCATTCTACTGCATAGCTAATTGCCAAGCTGATGTCTGTCAGTCCCTGTACAGATGTGCAGATGGCAGGTATCCAGCTTGGATATGTGCAGGCAACCTATGCTTGTTTGACACTGACATGTCTGCCCAGCTGTGTAATAAATGGCACATATAGGAGACAACACCCTGTACGCACCACATGCCACGGGTACCTCCACTACACTACCACAGTCAACAGAACATGCTTGGTTACAGGTCTCCATCCCAGACACTAACCATGTGTTGTAATACATGTTGCATACATGTCAACTGGATCACCTCAGTGGCCATGTGTAGGAGGCACCCAGAGGATTGGATGATGCATGTCACTCTCACCCTGAGGGTCACCACAGTGGTGTCTGTCAATAGATTGCCTGCTGGCACATGGGAGGTGGCATGATACCACTGTACACACATCCCCCACACAATCCATCTCTCCATGGACAATAACCAAGTACACAGCTATGACCACCTGCAGCGATGCACCTCAGTACTGACACATGTGTATGTGTGCATTACTGAGGATAGTTGTGTCTGTGTGTTAGTATACCTGTAGTTGGGAATTCCATGAGGGTCTTCACAACCAGCGCAGCACCCATTGGCATAGTCAGATGTGGCTGCTGCTGCATGGGACATTACATGTACCCTGTTACGCTCCTCTCCCTACCGGCTACATGAGCCTTGCAGTACCAGCATAGCAGTGTTGTACAAATGGGTCGATAGGCATGGGATACCCATTGAGTTCTGGCAAGTGTGTGTATGTGTGCATGTCTGTATATCTGTTGTGTACAGCATTCTGAGGCCACATACTCCTGTTACAATATACATTACCACATCGTAGTACAGATAGTGTTGGTGATGCCCATAGGTGAGGCATGACAATGCAACACCCTACTATGCCTGTGGCATGTGCATTAGATGCATATCCCTATAGTACCACTGTTGTGATATACAATGGGTTGTATCGCAGTCGTGGGCAATGGGTGATGGTGGGTATGTCAGAGAGTCATCATGAGTTCCAATGAGTACAATATCCACTGTGGGATGTGGGTGATGTGTACACTGTCATTACACCATGGTATACCCTGTATATGTCCCAAGTACCACTTTATGGTGACCACTGTCGCCATCAATCATACAGGTAACTGATACCACAATACAGCCCAGTTATGCATGTGCTGTGTGCAGCCTACCTTTAATACATTGGACACATGGACAAGTTAGTTAGCACCGATAGGCTTATGTCTCTTGGATGTGTGTCTGCCTATGTGTCTGTTAATGTGTATATGATGGTATGTCACATTATGTATTGTCCATATACAACCATTACATCCCCCATTACCATACTGTACATGTATGGGGATGTTCTTCTCATCCTAAATGCTGTGTGGTGTGTGCAATGAAAGCCACACACTTCAGTAGCACTTCATACCTAGGAAGGGGTCTAGTCCCAGTGTTGCCAAGTAAGAGTGTGAGTGTATGTGGATGGGTCTATATCAGGTTGCAGATTATACATGTCCCAGCGGGTCACCTGTCCATGTGACACAGGCAATAACTGTTATACAAACCTGTGACATATGTTCAACTGTACTCTGGATATGTCACAGCCATGGTGTCACCACAGTGCCATACCCCTTGTAGAATATGACTGCAGACCATTCTCCTGCTGACAAATGTAAACCTACAACACAAATGGATAACATTATGGAGACCAAAATCACCCAGTGTTACTAACAGCTATAATGCATCATTGCTGGATGGCTACACTACCTGACATGTATGCATTAAATAATAATCCTGACAACATGTTACACTGCAGTACATTGGTACACTGTAGTACAGTCACCATGTGCATCAAAACCATATTAGCCTGTCCCTGCATCGATGTTATAGATGGCAGGGATGTGTCACAGGTATCATCATATGCAAAGGGTGTGTTGTTGGTTTGCCAGAGGCCAAGAATGGGCCATACATTTGACACCATTTGTGTGGGTGAGGGGTGTAATTAGTTGAAATGGGCATATTGATGTGGTGTGTATAGGTATGGGGTTGCCATAGGTGTGTTCGTATAATGTGTGGGTCTGCATGCACATAGTTCTGCCATGTGTCTGCCCTATACAAGTGTTTTTGGACAGCTGCAGACCATATCTGGCAGGGTCTGCAGTTCACTGCTTCTGGCCATGGACACATGGACTGTACCTGCCAGGGGTTCCATGGGCATGCCCAGGTACAGGCCTTGATGTGTTACTCTCCCCTGATGATGACAGATATCTGCTGGAACCAGGTCTCTCCTGGGACTGGCCAGGACCACGTGCTCATGGCCTGCTGTGGTGTGGTGCAGACAGCACTCCCCCTGCAGTGCTGGGGCTGGTACTGCCATTATGGGAGCGCCTTGGCATACTGGTACTTCCACGTTGACCGTCAGCTGTTGGTGTTGCTGGCCTACATCCACATGGCCGTCGCCACACTCCCACCACATGTTCAAGCACAGACAAACCACAGTCGATGAGGTGCACCATCTCACCAAACCATCTATCCATAACCTCGGTATGAGCACAAAGGGCACCAGACAAGGAAGATGTCACTTGCAGATGTGAGAGCAGCCCTCTGCAGCCTCAGGCCTGTCTGGTGTACAGTTCCATATGTGCATGCGCCCCATGACAGCCTGAAACATGCGCCTGGTGGTACCAGTTGTGGTGCTTCTGCCATGGTCATGTGACCAGCGGACCTACCATGAGCACCCTGGAACATCTGCCTATGTGATGCCCTGCTGGACATCTGGCTATGCCTGCTGTGACCAGACACAGTAGGCATGGAAATCACACTCTCCTGTGTACTGCCACCAACCACCAACTGTCCCTTTGCTATGGCCACTGGTGATGGGGTATGTATAGGCACTGAAACTGTGTACAGGGTGGCTAAGAGGGGGGATGTTAAATGATGGCACAGTTTTGGTCCCTGACAACTCCACTTGTGCCTCAATGGTACTATCATCATCTTTGGTGTCTGTATGGACACCAACATCAGACTGCATGCAGAAGGGACCCTGACCCACCTCGCTACTTGTGGGGGAAAACAAGAAATCCACTTTAAGACCTGTTCAGCATTGCATAACAGTACACACACACACACACACACACACACACACACACACACACACACACACACACACACACACACACACACACACACACACACACACACACACATTCCACCTTAATACCTACCTGTCCATGATTTTACAGACAGTCCCACATTTATTCCCATAAGTTCCCCATCCTGCATCACACTTGGTAACATACACCCATGAATATCACTCATTAACGTATCATTCCTTTAAATGCCTAGACAAGTGATCACAACACAGGACCTGTTACTCCATTACCTCCTTGACTTGAGTGGAGTAGGATTTACATGGCCTCACTGCTGTCATTCAGTGTTCACCCTGTGTATGTCTGGACATCGTGATCATGGCCCCTATATGTGAGGGGCTACTACGTTCACTCCATAATGTCACACACTGGAGTGTCATGTGTAAGTATTGCTCAGTACATGCCAGATATGGTGCTCAGTCAACCTAACATGTGACAACTGTAATATATAGATACACTCCCTGGTATTGTCTAGTAATTCCCCAATGCATCTGTAGTGCTGCATACATGGGTTGTCATTCCCTTCTCTGCTGAATGTGATATTAAGGGTATACCTGGTGTCTACTTTCCCTCCCAATGCATGTTCCATGCTACAGACCTTATTATACTATCAGCTGCCTGTGATTACATATCAGACAAGTGTTCCTGGTGTGTCATGTGTCAGTCCATGGCCATGTACTGCACAATCCCAAAGGGAAGTACTGCCATATGAACAACTCCACAATCACACATGTGCACACATGGACACCCACACAAACACACACATATGCACACACACATCATACATGCATCAACCTCCCTCCACTTCACCAGATTAAACCTACAGACAAAATAACCCCCCCACACACACACACACAAACACACAGGTGAGGTTACACAAAGGTAGTACACACAGTCCCCCCATTACCCATTTGTCAACATGCATAACATTTGGTAAACAACAGCATGCAGTGCAGCTATAGTCAATCCATGCTAGTAACAGCATACATGTGTGTGATGCATGGGCTGTGTTAGTAGGTGATGCCCCTTCCCCTGAGAAACACTGCACCTATGTAGACAGTATTGCTGTGCACCTGTTCTGCACCCTGCCATGTACTGTGCACCAAACCTCACAGGTGTACAACCCATTGCTGAATGTGTAGTACTGTGTCAGTTATGTTTGCTCTAATGCTCATGGCCCCTATGTTTTTCAGTGACACATACGTGGGATGATATGTGGACAGATGTCATTTGTGAATGCCTGATGTCTGGTTTTCAGATTTCAACAACAGCGGACCATTTATGACCAATCCAGTACTATTATACTGACAACCGTCAGACCATACTGTAACTATGGGGAGTGTACACACCCTTATTGATATGATGCACCCTTCCTTGATCTGCCATGGGACCACATCACCACATATATTAACAGTACATGAGCCTGATATGTGACATATGTCCTGTACATTCACATGCAGTGTCTACAAAATGTGTTAGGTGTGCGGATGCTGACCACGATGCATACACTCCAGGTGTGCATATGTGTGCACACCCTTATCATGAAAGTTTGTTGCACCTATTGTTACATGTACTACAACAGTCACTATTCCTGGCAGGAGTATACTAGCATGGGCCATCTGCATTTGTCAGTGTATGGTCAGTCTGCCCTACACATGTCCCCCAACTCTGCATGATTGCAAGGTCTACTCATGTGCACATCCCTTGGTGTTCACACACTGCCGTCACGATTGCTGTGGGGGTAGGGTTACATCTGCTACAGTTCCTTAACCTGACTGTGTGCTGATACAGCCATTCTTAGCATCCTTAGGATCCCTGCTGCAGTGCTGCAGTGCACTGGTGTGTCATGCTGACACACCCTCTCCACCTTCAGCCTTTTTGCAGATGCTTGACAAGTATGGCCTACACGTGTCAGTTTACAGTGTCCCTTACACTGAACACCATGTGTTACAGCCTAGTCCAGCTAATAATATGGACCACAGTAATATGTTATGCCATAGTGTAGATCTATAAGAGTTGTCATTGTAATACTAGTATATACAATGTTGTTGCACTGTATAAGGGTGATGTTTCACATATGTTCCTACTGTAGGCCATGTGTCCCACCATTTTGTTAATCCCTGTGGACACATTTCACAATGACAGGATGTTAGTTATCTTGCAGGTCTCTGACATACCCTTCCAATACCTCATCATGGTCAGCACTGTGATGCAGTGCATTTAAAAGCAACAATACGTGAACATGTACAGCATGCATTATGGCTAGGCATGTTAGATGTGTGCATGGAAAATACCATAGCCATTGCATGCCCAGTGTATTGGCAAGCATCAACATAAACCATACTCACCAGATACAGGCTTCTGCCTTGGTGATATACCAGAGGGACCTACATAAGAGTGTGAGAGATGCAATGTCAGTGGCCACAGCTGTAGCATTGTTACAGAGTGAGTGTAGCATTACAGTCATTAACAGTACAAGTCCACAATACTACCACTTATGCACATCTGTTTATTACTACTATGAAGCAACAAACTATATATATGACATGTCAGATATGCATGATCTACCTGTACAGATGCAGATGCATACACAACAATGGTCTTCTGATATGCCCTGTGGCCTTACCTGCACACTCTTTAGCCGGTGTGTGGGTAACACCCACCTCCACGATGGTGTCTGCCAGTTGTTGGGTGTGCAGATGGGCAGGTGCCACGAGGCTGGCAAGGAGCTCCTCAACACGAGTAAGGGGGATGGATGGTATGACCACCCCCCTGTTGCAAGATGATCCCCCCAGACTGCAGCAGCACGCTGATGGGCATTGTGAAGCAGGTCAGTACAATGATGCCGGACCTGCTCATAACTGCGGTTATGCAGGCCGACATCATTGACCCTGTGGACTAGATCATTCCACAGGGCGGTCCACTCCTGCTCCTCATGGGTGGCCCTGCCAAACAGGACAGTGTAGTGCTGGATAAGGTAGTTCAGCACAATGTCATTTTCAGCTGCTGAATATGCAGGTAGGCATCCAAGGGACATCTTTCCTGAAAGACATAAAGAAGAAAACAGGTCTGAGCAACTCATACAGCAAGGTTACCATAGTTCTTAATACACATCTCTGTCACCCCCCACCATATCAGTGACAACAAACTGTTCACACAACTCAATAGGTATGGCTACAGCTTACCTACCAGTGGGGCATGTATTGTATCATACCACACTTTGCGCTATGCATTTGTAGCCATGTTCCCTGTGTGGACACTATCATTGCTGGCCTGCTATGGACTATTCACCTGCATGCCATTGTCAGGGCCACTATGATTCCATATATGCATGTGGTATGCTTGCTATGTGATTGCCACACATCTGACATTCTGTGTTATTGGGGATATCTATGCATGCTGTTGGACAAGTTCTGGGATTGTGTAGACTATTACTACCCACATGTGTTCTATAACAGTAATACAATAACATGTTTAGGGAATATTTGCCAGCAGAACCAACTCTCCAAACTCATCTGCCCATGCTGCCACGCGACATCACATGTGGAACCCACCCTGGGGCCTCCTCATCTACTGGTCCAGCACTACCTTGAGGTGGAACCACATCAGGGGATGTTGTGCCCCCCACGGGGGCACACACAGACATGATTCTGTCACCCGAGGTCAAGTCCAGGGTCTGTTCCATAGGGGGATCCCCAGACACTTGTGAGATGTGCTACATCACCTTGAGGCACCCAGTACACATTCACAGGGTCCACATGATCCTCCTGTTCAGCCTCCAGGCCAGGCACATTCAGGACCTTGGGCTGCTGTTGTGAGTAGCAATGGGTGGGAGGCTTGTTCCCATTGTTTTCATATGGGGGCCCATGGGGTTCCACATCACAGACAGCACACACCATCCAGGGTGTTTACCCACCACATGTGTCATATACCACTCCTGTAGGTTGCCCTCTATATCTAACAACCCGGTCCACCTCAACAAATATACCTTCCATCCCTCCCCATATTCCCATTCCCTACTTTACAGACAAGGGCAATGTGGTCCCAACAAGGGGTTCACATGTGACATACCCGTCCATGTTGCACACACTTACAGCTGTATATATCTGTGTGTATTGCTATGTGTGCTGTTCCCTCACACATAGTATGCAGCACTGTGGTGGTAATATAGGGGAAATGTTTTTACATACATATATGTGTGTGCATGTGTGTGTGTGTGTGTGTGTGTGTGTGTGTGTGTGTGTGTAGATATATATTATGTTGTATACATGTGTTTATATATATATATATATATATATATATGTATGTCTACATATGGGTATTTGTATATCTGTAGACATACATATGTATGGGGTACATTCAGATATCAGGTCCACAATCTCAAAACTCTTTCCTACACAGCTGCACTGTTCTGCCTTGCTACAACACAGACAGGTGCCACATATGGACACAGCCTAACATTAGGGCTTGTATATAGGGCCGAATTGCAGGTAATCCTATTACACACTTATGGCATTTCAGCATGCTACAGTGTTAACCTGAATGTCCTGCAAGTGGTGGGCTCTGGAACCCACGTGTCCATCATTATGGCATTACTTCCACCACCAGCTATTGGCCACAGTAATATATATCCCTTCCATTACACAACACACACTATATTGGCTTACATCTTGTCAGTCAGTGCTGTTCTACACAGTTGATGGATATGGCCCACTATCCACAGGGACAGACTCTAATGTCCATAGCAGTTGTTCAGCTGAAGGTCATTAGAAAAGCAACACCTGATGGCACATGTCTATCATTCCACATCATCTGCGCCAGTATTATGGACCGAGTACTACAGTCAATTACATGCATATATACTTCACATACTTGTGTCCTTCTAGGAGTTTTCTTTTCTCTCCTTAGCTATGGCCTTAACCTGCTTCTTTTGTTTTCTTTTTTGCTGTAGTTGTGGTTCTGGGTCTGTTTTCTTTTTTCTGTTTTCTCTTTCTCTCTCTCCATCTCTCTCTCTCTCTCTCTAGTAAATGGATTGAGCTGCTTGTAATAGATTGCAGCATGGCTTTTGTGGGTGATGCACATGATCAGGTGATGGGATCTGCATCATTCAGTGCCCTAAACTTGCTATCTGCATGCAGCATGCTGTGTAGTACTTCCAATTACCACTGTCATGGCAACCCACCTTTCCTGTATGGCGGACATCCTTCCTGTGTGTGGGCAGCAGAGTTACAGACAGCATGTAGCAATACCTCTTACAAGAGAACTTGCACACTCAGCCAGCTACATATCTGTATGAGGTTTCAGAACTGCAGAGTGTGAGTACTGTTGTATGCATTGTATATCACCAGTGTTAGAGGGCTTGTGTGCACATACCAGATTAACATAGACTGCAGTCTGTCTGCATAGTTTTCAACTGTGTGCCTATCCACTTGATGGCCAGAGGTGTGTGTGTTATGTTTTGCCTGTCCACCACACATGTCTTGTGTCAGATATATCACTGATCTGTGTGTGTGTTGAGTGCTATCAGTACATGGCTACATCCATTTGTGTTTCTGACTTCATATCCCTGACTAAGGGTATGTTGCAGACTATCCTGTAACACCACTTGCTTAGTGTATGACAACACTATTTCACATATGGGCCTGTGTTCCATCCTCTGTCCTCCACCTACATAACAGGTGTTGTTTATATGACATGCTGTCAGGGGTTGTTATGTAGTGGCCTGTGAGTATGTCATGCTGCCATTCCTGCCATCATTCCACTGCTGTTGTGGCCCCCACACATATTGTGGGGTTGGGTCCATATATGTGTGGGCTTCATCTGCACAACACATGTGTGCCCTTATGCAGTCCAGAGGCCAGTATATGTAACAGTGGTATATGGCCCTGTATGTCAGTCTATGTGTGGATGCATCATAACTAACCTAGGCTGTTACAACATGTGAGGGGTATCAGGGGTAAGCTGCCTTAAGGTATCTGGATGTACATTACCATACAATTCACCTTGGGTAAATGCAGACCTACTGCTTCCTGCCATACAGACTGTTCTGTTTGTCAGTGTGACTGTGATGGTTTCAGTTATGCCTTGTTATGTAACAGATACAATCCATTGTGTCATCTGAGGTCTTTACCCCCTAGGGATTGTGTACAGAGTGTAGATAGAGGCTGCTGGACTATACATCTGCATTACCTACTGTTGACTGATTGTTATTCTGTGGCCCAGTCTGTCTTTACTGTTGTACTATTTGAAGGCCTTGGCCTGGACAGCAACATATGTAATGTTTTCCAGCATACTGTATTAATATCTGTTTGACAGTTGCATTAGTCTGTTTATATTAATTTTAGAGTCTAAGCAGCTATATGACATGGCATATACAACTGTAATAGTGCACAAATAAAGCTTTCTCATGTATGCAATCCTGTGTGTGGTGTTATATCCTTTGACCTCTCTGTGGGTATATGTTGAAGGCAACAATTGTCTTTTGTATGGGTGACTCATACAGGGTCCAGTTGGTAAGGTGGCATCTGTATGGCATACTGGCTGTTCCTTATGGTGTGCACCCTCTATATATGTATCTTTTTATCTCTGTGTGTGTATATATATATATATATATATATATATATATATATATATATATATATATATATATATATATATATATATGCCTCTGTGTATATGTATCTTAGGAATGTTTATTGCTTCCACATTGTACAGTCCCCTATGGTAGCCAAATTGTACTGCATGATATGTTATTGATACTAACCTGACATCATACAGGTGGATGGATTACTATTAACATCTTATGCTCATGTTGTGTCAGGTCCTGGTTATGGAATTTGTAACAGCTGGTACTGTATTGCAGGACAGACCGGTTTGGTTGGGGGGTAATATCAATACGTACAAGACATATGTTGCTTGGACCCCCTCACCCCCATTAACGGTGCCTGTGGTCATATATGTATCTATATTCTCTTTTATATCTATAGATATATATCTACATCTGTATATATATATATATATATATATATATATATATATATATATATATATATATATATATATATACACACACACACACACACACATATATGTGCAGACATATATATCTATAGATGTATGTATATATATATATATATATATATATATATATATATATATATAGATATAGATATTTATATATAGATATAGATATTTATATATATATATATATATAGATAGATAGATATGTATATATCTATTTAGATATAAATATATATACACACACACATACATCTACATGTATAAATACATTTCCTGTATCGTTGAATGACTGTGCTGAATGATATGTTTGTGAAAACATCAGGATTATGTATATCTGACATGGCTTAGTTGTAAATCACTTTGGCTATGGTGTGCAGGGTTCTAGCTTTGCAGTAGCTGTTTATTTTGTTGCTTGGCAGAACAAGAGCCATTGAATACAGAGTGATTAAGTCACTTTTTAGCAGTTGTAAGCGAGTTTTTGTGGGTTTGCGGGGAGGTAAGAACTGCTAACTTCCTGCTACATTTTCTTATATTCAGCTTCCATAGGTTCATAGGTTCATAGATTGGTACTAGGCTATCAGCCCTAGGGCCCATACAAGCCTAGCCATAACAATTCCCTGGCTATTTCATCCCACACTATTTACTTTCCTGGACCCCTGTCTAGCAGGGTGACTGACGTGATCCCCGGGGTGAATTTCCTTTCTCCCATCCAGTCATCAAGGTTCCTTTTGAAGAGGGTCAAAGAGGCACTCTGCTTAACATGTATGGGCAATCTATTCCAGAGTCTGGGGAGTCTCTGGGTCAGGAATCTATCCCTCCAGCATGTTTTGTTTATTGAGTTGACAAGGTTTAGATCCCTGGAGCATGTGTCATTGCCTACCCCCATGCAAACAGGCTTAAACCTGCTAACTGTTGCTTAAAAGGGCTTACTCCCACTTCTCCATGCTAATTTCTTTAAAAGAAATGAAAAAGGGTTGATAGGAAAGTGGTAAAAAGGGGGCACAAAGAGGGAAAGACAGTAGGGAAAATAGCTAGGGATGTGCAGGAAGGGTGTAGTGAAGGTCCATAGCTGCCCATTTCTTCTACAGCAACAGCTGTTCATATATATTGAATTTGGAGATAGATTTGGACACTCATACCCCTGAGAAAAGGGTGAGGACAACAATAATATGCTGTTAAGCCAATTAGACCAGATTACGTGTCCAGTGTACACGTGTGCAAAATGGACAGCTATGTATGGGACGAGATTTTTTTGGGGAACAGATTGTCCTTTTTTTTTAGGTGAGAGTAGGATGTTCGGGAGGGATAGTAGGTATATTTGGGGAGGTAGGCTGGGTAGGTTAACAGACAAGAAAAACAAGACACATACAGGGGCGGTATATGACACATGTGGGGTGTAAACACCTTGAAGGGGAGGGGTGTTGGGAAATCAGAAGCCCATGAGCCACCTAGTGGAAACAGTGGGACTGAGGTACCCATCCATGGGCAGTCACCACAGCACCTTCACAGCCCCAAAGGTGGCTGTGCCGGGGGCTGAGTCGGAGAACCAGGCCAACCCTCTAGTTGCAACACATGGCCAACAAGCTGGCATAGCAGATCTCCAAACTCCCTGTGGAGCTCGCTAAGCACCACAACCCAGACCTGGTGATGGGTGACAGGTTCCTGTCTGCGCCCGCTCCCAGGGGAGGGTGAGCCCCATCCCCTGAGGTGGTTCCACCCATAGGTGGTGCAGGACCAATGGATGAGGAGGTCCCGGGTTGGGCCCCAGATGTGCTGGTGCCCGGTGCCATGGCCAGCTGAGGTGGGACAGGTTGGTCCACTGGGACCCGCATTCCCATACGTGCTATGGTGTTTAAGTTTTATCAACATATGTGGGTTAGTAATAGTCAACACATTCCAGGATTAGGTATAACAGCATGCATAGATATTCCCATTAACCCAAACACCGGATATGGAACATTTGCATAGCACCATGCCACCAATGTTGGAGTATTTCAACATAGCGCATGTATTAGAAATAAATGTAAATAATTAACGAACAACAGGACATGTTTCCCAACATTAGAGTTAAGTCAGCACATACCAATTGAGTTGGGTATTTAGTTTATTGTTGCAGATATGGTGGTGGGGAGAGAAAGATGTCAATTAACAACTAGTATATTACTATAGTTCACATTACTTTCCTAGTCAATGCTGTTATCTGTATTTTACAAGTATTAGTACACTACCAGTGGTATGGCTGTCGACAACTATATGCATAAACTGGTTTTACCTGCAGTATACACCTCTTACCTGGTCACTTCACAGCAAGAGGTTTTCCGGTTCGATTCTCGGCTGGGGTGCCTTCTGTGCGGAGTCTGCATGTCCACTCTGTGGTCGCGTGGGTTTCCTCCTGGTGCTCCGGTTTCCTCCCACATCCCAAAGACATGCTGTAGGTGGATTGGACACTCTAAATTGACCCAGGTGTGAGTGTGTGCATGTGTGTGCCTTCTGTGGAAGGTTTGGTGCCGGGCTGGCAACTCGACACTGTAAAACCCCACTGCCAATCATGAGCGGACATGTGATCCACTGTGGTGACCCCTAACCAGGAAAAAGCCAAAGAAGAAGAAGAAGAAGATACACCTCTTACCTGGTATACCTGTGGAGGAATTGTTTGTTAACACTAACTGCTTCTACACATACTCCCAGATTCCAGGTTGATGTTATGCACATACCTGTCCATCTCTTTTTGCACAGACTCTGGGCATGTCTTGACCACATGCAGGTGAACCGGGACATATTTCTACTATTGCACTCTTAAACCTTTAGTGAATTGTACAATGACAGGTTTGTTTTCATTGACATTTTCCAAATATGTACATGCCTGACAGTCAGTTGTATGACATGAAATGCTGCCTATATGTCAGAGATTAGCACACTGATATGCCAGGGGGACAGGGTGACAGGCAGCAGATATGGGCCATTTTAATGGACATTCCAGAAATATCTATACAGTTGTGGGGTATGATTCTGAATGCAGCCTACTAACACTCCCAGGATTCAGACCATGGCTGTGTTTGCTAAAAACTGTCCATCACAGTTGTGCGTGCTATATAGATGTTGCTGTGTATCTCTTATCTGATTTCTGTCAATAATTCTCCTGTGGTGTTACATTCTGACCTTGTATTACAACACTCTTATACAGGATTTCCTAGACAGTTATATTATGTAGCACAGTGTGGGTGACAGTGATGAGTGATACCTTATTATTCAGAGCAACTGCAACACTAGCAATGCCATACAATAACAGAGTACACAGTACCAGTGCAGGATATCAATCTTTTATTTCTAGGCCCAGTGTTTGTATCTGAATAACCTGTGGGAGCAATGTTTGTTAGCACTACCAGAACGTTGACACACAAATTACCAGATTCCACATTAGTATTATGGACATACATCTCACTCTGTTACTGTACACACTCTGGTCACAGCTTGACAACATGGGGGTGTAGATGGGATATACTTGGCTTATTACTCTCATAACATTTTGGGGAGCTGCTAGAGTGATAGGTTTGTTCTCATAGATGTCTGACAATCAGTTGTATTTCTTGTTTGCTGCCTAAACGTCTGGGATCATCCCACTGATTTCTCAGGGGGACGGGGTGAAAGGCAGCAGATGTGAGACGATTTACTGGACATTCTGGACATATCTGTACAGTTGTGGGGTACGATTTTGTATGCAGCCTACTACCACTCCCAGGATATGGACCATGGCTGTGTCTGCTAAAAATAAAACACTGTCCGTCACAGTTGTGTGTGCTATATAGATATTGCTGTATATCTCTTATCTGATTTCTGTCTATAATTCTCCTGTGGTTTTACATTCTGACCTTGTATTACAACACTCTTATACAGGATTTCCTAGACAGTTATATTATGTATCACAGTGTGGGTGACAGTGATGAGTAATACCTTATCATTCAGAGCAACTGCAACACCAACAATGCCATACAATACCAGAGTAAACAGTACCAGTACAGGGTATCAATATTTTATTTCTAGGCACTGTGTTCGTATCTCACAGACCTGTGGGAGCAATGTTTTTAGCACTATCTGAATGTTGCCACACAAATTACCAGATTCCATATTAGTATTATGCGCATACATCTCACTCTGTTCCTGTACACAGGGACATCGGGAGGCATACGCACTGTACTGAAATCAGTACAACTTATTTAGAAAGGGGGTAGCTTTTTAAATGTTTGTTTTCCGCTTTACGCATGGCGTCAGCCAGTCAGAATGGAGCTCACTGCATGTATTTCCGGCCGTTACACGAGGCGGAGGATTCAAGCGTTATGGACTGTTTACACTGGCGGGGAGGAGTCAAGCATTATGGATTATTTACACGAGCGGGAGAGGATTGTTTTGGAGACTATGGACGATTCAAGCGTTATGGAAGACCAGTGAGGGTTGGTGAGTAATAGCGAGTGTTGTGGAGACTATGGAATGGAAGACCAGAGAGGTGTGTGTGTGTGTGTGTGTGTGTGTGTGTGTGTGTGTGTGTGTGTGTGTGTGTGTGTGTGTGTGTGTGGTACAGAAAAGAAGGTATGATCGCTGTGTGATAATGACAGTTTTATCTATCCAAGGTTTTTTTAAGGAGTAGGAATATAACATGTTTATGAACAGTGCTGTGTTTGAAGGCATGAACTGAGTGCATAAACAGGCAGCCCAGAGAGGAATTTGCCTTGTTTGTATTTAAAGAATAACCAGAGAAAATGTGACCCTTCATGTCTAGCTTGCTCCTCACTACCACAGCACACTTGCTGTCAGGAGTCACTGACCACTTCAGCTGTAGTATAGTTGTGAATATGCAGGAGCAAGTTGTATACTGGTGACAAGACATTCCCCAGACTTTCTTCTTAAGTCCAACTATCAGAATATGAATAATGATGACATATTTAATGAATAATGTTCAAAAAGCTCTAGTTATCTTACTGTATGTGAGAGGGTGTCATGATAAGTGGAGGTTATGAACTCCTAGCACTGCTGGTCTTGTTTGATAAGATGGTTCTCCATTGCCATGACTGACATTACCTGCTCTTTTACTTATTCCTCAGATTCCTATATATGGGTCAATGTGATTTAAATGCAGGAGAACCATAGTGATTCTGTGAAAGTGTCAATAGCTTAAGAGGTAGCACAATCAACTCTAGTGCTGGATGATCAGAAGGCTGTGGGTTCTGTTCTCACCTGTAGTGCTTACATTAATTCATCAGGTATATGCTACAACTGGAGCATCTGCAAAAGTATGTCACTAAAATAATACAGGGTGTAAACAACATGTCCGGTACACCATCTCAAAGTCCTTTCTCTGTACAAGGTCCCCTACTGACTGCTGAGAGGTAATCTATGCCTGGCCTACAAAGCATCATCTGATCCCACTCTGGACCTGTTACACACAAAAAATAGCATCAGATTACCAATGTAGGGACCAAAACCTAATCTGTAACACAAATAGGACATGTTAGAGAGATAGGAATATGTCATAGAGACTACCCTTGTCTAGACCAGGTGTTCCATAAATGTGAAACAGAATTCTTTCTTAACCCAGTTCAAGCATAAGTGGGACCAGTGGACAGAGAACTGGAAATTTACCCCCTAGTCTGTCACCTATGTATGTAGTTGATAGAGGCAGCCTGTAAATGATTGACCACCCATGCCCAAGCCTAGATATAGTCCTTAAAATAATCCTAAGGTATCAAAACCTGTCAGATGCATTTGGTAAGCATGGTTAGGCTTAAAATTGCCCCTTGGGCATATTAGCCTAGTAATCACTATTAACCCAAAGGAATTACAGAGAATCACAAAAATAAAGAAAAAAAGGCAAGACAAAACACTGACTTCAACAGTAATACAAAAAAATTGCAGGGGTAAAATCCTCCCTGCACCCTATACCACCATATTTCTGAATATACTATCTTCAAGATCATTCAGTCTTGGAGCTAAGGGAAAATTTCATTACCCATACAGTTCTGCAATTACTCTGTTACAGTCTGCCTGATCTTTTATGCAACCTGGCATGAATTAAATCTAATCAACTAAGCATGTTTCAACTACAGCAGGAGTGATCAAATCCATTATGTACACAGCTGTTACTACTTCTTTTACCAGGTGTGTGTGTGTGTAAATGCCCCAGGTGGGATGTACTGGTGATTAGTCATGGTGGTGTGGTAGGGAATACCTCAGTCTTGAACCCTGTACCTTGTATGCAGGTGTTAAAGACCTGAATTCCCTACCCACCACCATTTGTAAAAAAATTGCAGATTTTTGCCTCATATTTGATCTGATCAATATCTGTATCATATCTGTGGTTTTTAAATATTGCAATGCTTGAAATTTGATGGTGCAGTGGTAGCAACGTAGCATTGATGTCTCACAGCTGTAGGTTCTTGGGTTTGGTTCTTGGCTGGGGTGCCTTCTTTGTGGGGGTCTGTATCTTCTCCCTGTGTTTGTGTGGGTTTGCTTTTGTGTCCTCCCATGTTACAAAGACATGTCTGCATTATTTTTCCTGGGCCTCTGCTGAGAATTGTTTTTTTTTTGTTCCAAGTCAGACTGTCCTGATTAACAAATTGACAGGCATTTAAATTTCAGACTTCAGGTTTCTGAATGTTTACTTCCTTACATATTTGATGGTGCAGTGGCAGTATTGTTGCCTCACAGCTATAGGTTTTCTGGTTTGATTCTTGGCTGGGGTGCCTTCTGTGTGTAGTCTGCATCTTATCCCTGTGTTTGTGACATAGTAAAACAATGTTTTATTCTAGCAATAAATATATACTAACACAACCTTTTTTATAGCAATTTGTTTAAGTTTATGACTATTTGAAATTTGTCCTTATTTTTGGGACTGTAATACCCTGTTATTGGCTTTGTCCAGGTTTTTTGTGCTAAGGTTGACAGCTATGGCAAGAACTGAATTCACTGAATATGTTTGAGGGCTGTATTCCCTCATTACTGGGTTTGTCCAGGTGTTTTGTGCTAAGAGGTTGACAGCTATGGTGAGAACTGAATTCATTAAATGATAGCCATTTAAATTTCAGTCTTCCTCTCTTTCACAAAGCAGGTGATTTGGCATAGTGGTATGTTGTTCTGACTATTTTGCACAGTGACCTTGGCAATAAAATGTATGATGGTAACACATCATTTTATTCTAGCAGCTTTCCAAGATTATACAAGCGATGTTTAATGTGTTCCTGTTTTTTGCCCTTTTGACACACCCCAATAAATTTGGCTTTTTCCAGACTTCTTGTGCTGCGAAGTTGAGATGTAGTTGAGTATTGCGTAGATTTTACAAGGAGCTGAGAGCTGCAGGGGAAGAGAAGTTTAGTGCTGATTATGCTAAGTTGGCTCACATTGCTAGTAGCACAAAATGTTGTGTACTTGCTTTTAATGCAGAAGGTTGTTGGTTCTACTCCCATAAGGTGAATGCTGCTGAACTGAAAGTTAAGACACTAGCTATGAGCCTGTTATCAGTTTGCCATCCATTTCCTATTGCAATATTACTAGCTTATTATTAATGTAATTTAGGCAATTTATTCCTCAGGGGCATCAGACACTTTTTATTTTTCGGTGAAGTCATGAAATATAAAGGTGATTGCTAGCAACCTCTTCATTAGTTAGATTTATTTAACGTGGAATTATTTAGATGACTTTTTTTACTACTTCAGAGATTGTGCATATTATTTACTGATAATGGTGGACTGTAAAAGTTTGACTAAACTTTTATGATGGAAATGTTCTGAATTGGGCAGTTTTGTTTCATTGTTTACTGGAAAAATGTTCAAAGCAATAGGAAGGTATATCAAAGAGCACATGTATGTTTCATATGCAAGGGGCCTATGATTTAAAAGCAGCCCAGAATTTATTTTTATCTGCCACGGGTAAAATGTATTTTTCTTTGAATGTGGGTTTTAATGTTGTTTCAATGAATGTGAGTTTCAAGGGCAGAGAAGTTTTAATGCCAAGTTTGTTTAGCAGATGTCTTAGTGTTTGTGCTGTAAAATGCGAAATAAAACTTTCAAATGAAGTTCAAATCATCATAGAAGTAAATCAATATGCACATTAGTGTTTATGGTAAATGGAGTGAAACAGCAAAGTAATGGATCATTGGAATGGCTGCAGGGGAGGCTCCATTCGACCATGGTTTTGTGAGGGAAGGGTAGCAAACTTAGACAGCCCCAGCTGAACTATACCTCCCAACTGTCCAGATTTTCAAAGAATGAATAGATTTTTTGCTTCTTATTTTTGGTTTGTTCCTCAATTTGTGGTTTTCTGGCAAATGATTTAGGAATTAAGTCACTAAATAACGACACAGTAGTTTCAGACTTTATAACCTTCAGAAAAATGCATGCTAAAATAAGACCTGTTCTATCAACTGTCCCAGTTTATACAAGAGCAATTTTTAGTACTGTTTATATGTTCCCTCAATATATTTGGCCTTGTCCAGATTTATTGCATTAACAGGTTGAGAGGTACATGCAAATAAATTGCTTTATAGAATTAGGCATAGCCAAACCTCAACTGTCCCTGATTTTGGCTCAAAATGTTGCTCTTCCCCTAATGATCCCTCCACAAAATAGCAATTTTGGAAGAAAACATAGAGGGTTTACTTTACTTTTATAAATAACTGTAATGATCAGAGTTATACATTACTTTTATTTCAGAAATGCATGTAGATTCTCTAATTTTGTCAGCTGCTCTAAGTTAACTGTGCTCATATTAAAATGGTGTCCCTCCTTTGACAGGTTCCCAGCTGTATTGTCTGGCAATTTTATATTTTTGCATCACATTTTTGGTCCGTTTTTCATAAAATTGTAGTTTTCTGGCAAATTAGTGGCAAATTGTTAAAGACTGAAGTTAGAAAATAATGCAGACATTTCAGTTTCAGATTTCATACCTTTCAGAAAATTCGTACTGATGCAAGACCTACTACTATTCTATTATCTTTCTAAGTTTATAAGAGCAATATTTAAAAAAAATGTCCTTATTTGTGGGCCTTTGCCTCAGTTTTATTTATGAGTGTGTTGCTGTAAGAGGTTGAGAGGTGTTTTGTGTGTGTGTGTGTGTGTGTGTGTGTGTGTGTGTGTGTGTGGTAGGTAGCATACCTCTCAACTGTCCACATTTTGCAGAATGTCCAGATTTTTGCTCATTTTTTGTCGTTCCTCATAAATTTTGTGATTTTCTAGAAACTTAAGCGAATTTTAAAAAATGCAAATTTAGCTTGCTTTTATTAAAATAAGCAAAAACCTTTTTTTAGCAATTTTTTAAAAAAAAATCCCCTTTTTTTTTTTGCCATATTTTTCTAAATTGGTTTTTAAGAAAACCCCGGGGGCATTGTTAAATTTCAAAATTTTGAAAAAAAAAATAAAGCTTACCCAATCCTCTCATTTTTAAAGAACGAATTTTAAATTTCGGAAATTTTTTAAAAAAAAACAA
>NC_056739.1:826697664-826750164 GCF_019279795.1 Protopterus annectens
TGGTCCCCCAAGGTTTGGGAAAATTTTGGGGAATGATGGCATGGGGGAAAATTCTGTTCCCCAAACGCCCTGTCAAACCTGCCTGTGCCACAACACATGTATCATCATTTCCACTATTTGTGGCAGTGACTTCAGGTTCCATGCTGCACTCAACCAACACAACCTCAGCACCTGTGAGAGGAAGACAGGAAACACACTTTACAATCTGTACATGATGTTAGCACACATGCACACATGAACACATACACATGAACACATGCACACATGCACACATGAATACATGAACACATGAACACATGCACACATGCACACATGAACACATGCACACATGCACACATGAACACATGCACACATGCACACATGCACACATGTCCACATGACCACATGCACACATGCACACATGCACACATGCACACATGACCACATGAACACATGCACACATGAACACATGAACACATGAACGCATGCACACATGCACACATGCACACATGAACACATGCACACATGCACACATGCACACATGAACACATGAACACAAACACACTACTCACTAAAGTAGACACACACACACACACACACACACACACACACACACACACACCAACAGCAATCCAGAACATACTCATTAGTGGCTGATGGTGGAGTACAGTATCACAAGCCAAAGAATCCTATCACACGTGTCAGCATGCAGGATGTGTGTTCCTCAACAGAATGCAGTGCGAGTGTAGGGAGTCCTTGTTAATAACAGTGTACATGGCTTTGATGCATGTGTGTTGTTCAATGATTGGCCTCAACCTGGAACACAATGTGTACATGGACACGACATTGCTGTGCAAGTATTAAATGCTTTTCAATGTCCTGTGCACCATCACTCACAGGTATACATACCATGGCTGGATGCACACAACTGTCAGGTGTATAGCAATGAATGCTATGTGTAGTACTGTAGTTACTGTAACTGGATGTAGTGTAGTACCATGAGTCATCATCAGGCAGCATCATGTGGTCACTCAAGGCCACTAATGTGTGCCACACTGGCAACTATCTTGCTGTGCCTAAACAGCCGCACTATGGCTACATTAACCATTTCACAGGCAGTTGTTACATGGGTTTGTAAGGTGTTCAATAGGGAGCATTGCCTAATATGAATGTGTTGTGTGTTGAAGAGTGTCGCACCACCCCATGATAGGCCTCTACCCCTCAGGTATAGTATGTCTGCTGTGTGGATGACATTTGGGATAATGGAGTCTGACCTTACAGCAGGTGTCTAAATACACCATGTGTATTATATTAACATGTACTGCGTATGACAAAGTGGTGTATGTTGTGTGCATGTGTATTGACACTGCCTATACAATGTCCACTATAGTGTACCACAATTGTTTGGGATGCATGTGTTTGAAGCAACAACTCATGTTACTGGGATGTGCATAGTCCCACAGAAAACATGCAGAGCATGCATTATGTGTAGGTGTTTTACATGTGTATATGGCCTACAACTCACCTATGACATGCACATGTTATTTGCTATATTAAATGTAGAACACTCACCAGCATGGGTCTGCTGTCTTGCTGTCACACCAGAGGGACCTACAAGGATATGAGACAGTTTGTCAGTGTCAACAACTATGGCATTGCTACTGTGAGTTTGCAATTTTACAGTAGTACAACGGTTGACAGTCACAGGCATACAGATTATGTTCCAAATTATCAGTATTGCACAACACCAGGCTCCACATCTTCTAAATACACAGTACACATCTGACATATGCATGTTCTAACAATCGAGCTAATAGTAATCTACAGATATGCCATGTTACCTGCACGCTCCGAGTCAACTTGCTGGGTAACTCCGGCCTCCATGATGACACATGTCTGTTGCAGTGGTTGGCCAGGAGCCACCATGCTGAGAAGCAGCTTTTCCACTCTGGTGAGGGGTGGATGTAATGCTGCTCCACCACCTGTAACAAGCTGTTGTCTGCAGACATCGGAGGCATGCTGCCGGACATGTCTAATTAAATCACTGCAGTGATGGCGTACCTGCTCATAAGTCCAGTTATGCATGCCTACGTCATTAACCCGATGGACAACATCTTGCCACAGTGCAGTGCACTCATGCTGGTCCTGACTGGTTCTGGAGAACAGCAGGGTGGGATGTTGTACTAGGGTGGATATTATGATTTCCTCCTCTTCAGCGGAATATGCAGGGTTGTGATGGTGAGACATGTCCCTGGAAGACAATAAAACAATAATTGTGAGCAAGTCATGTGGCACACTTAACATTCTAAAGTACAGATATCATTGAAATGCCATATATAGCAACCTATTGGCTGTCAGTAGATACACACTTTTAATACCATATATCAGTGCTCAGCCAACAACTGCCTGACAGTGCCTGGCACATTCTATATATTAAACCATGTTCTGCACAGCAACAAAGTGAAACCAGTATGTAAGACTATACAACAGTACATGGCACACTGTATGTGACACAATGCACCACCTAGCCACAGGAGGTATATATGAAGCTAATGCATACAGAAATATATCATCCATTGAAATGATTGTAAAGTACAGTTACAGTACTATCAGTACACCGCACTACTTGTTGATAGCAAACCCCTAAGTAACATATGTGCACATTCATCATTATATTGGGAATACTGCTGTACTACACTATACATGTTGCTAGATATCCACTTATATCCTGTAACACACATACGACTGAGGCCATGTTACAGGCATACCCACACACACATCAGACATACCTACAAGACACAAAGGTATGGCAACATAGATGAGCTTTACCTGTGTACCATACGGTACTGTGTGTCAGCACTTACAAAACCTTATGCCTGAGGTATGTAATGTGCGAGGACTACAGGTAACAAACAAAACAGTGTTTCCAAGCAATGTGGATATACACCATACTGTGCTGTTTAGGCCTACAGCTTCAGGTAGTACTACAGTTCATACAGGATTTGTATTCACTAGTGTTACCAATCAATAAGCATACATGTACTGCTTTAGCCTACAATGGCACACTCCAGTCAACACCATGGGACTACGTCACACCGTATGCCATACTGCTTTTCCTTCCTAGCAATAGCATACATATCTTTTGTGGGGATCAGAGCTAGAACACTACATACCATGATATAAACAGTTTCCCACTAGGCTATCGCACATATACACAACGTTGACACATTCACCTACACATTCACCATCACACTCAGTCAACCTCACATAGCAATTAATGCAACATGTACATGCGTGTGTGTATCGGGTCCTAGGTAGCTAATAGGCTATTAGCCATAGGGCCTATAGAAGCCAAGCCATATGGTTCCCTGCCCTTCAACACCCATGTAATTTAAGTTCATGTGCCCCTGTCATGCAGAGCCACAGAGGTGATTCCCGGGTTGTATTTCCTATTCCACATCCATTCATCATGATTATTCATGACGACTGCTAATGAGGACCTTTCTTTGCTATTGATAGGTAGTTAGTTCCAGAGTATGGTATGTGTCTGAGATGAGAATGTACCACTCCAGCATGTTCTGCTTTTTGACGTTACAAGGTTTAGATCAGTACAGTGTGTAGCTTGTTGGGATTTTGATCTGTTTACATGGGGCATGTCCAACACCTGTGGGTTTTGCATAGCTTTGTATGTTAGGCAGAGGTTGCCTCTGGGTAGGCGGTATGCGACACAGTGTAGCTGTGGTTTTGTAAGACAGTCTGCATAGGGCATCTGTTTGAGTCTGGTAATAATCTTTGTGAGGTATGTGCCTGGCGTCTACAGTTGCTGTAGATGTCTTCTGAGGTACATACCAAAAGGGCCATTGCACTCTATGATGGGTTTTATGACTGATGAGTAGAGTGGAACACTGACCTCTTTTTCCATGGATGACACACCTTTTCTGATGACATGTGGACCGTACACAGTTTACATGACTAGTGTGGCACTGTGATTATCAAAAGGGACACTACTGTCCACCTGTGTCCCATGGTCTCTTATCACACTTTTGGTGTTGAGTAGACTACCACCTATGTGGTAGTTCATGGGTACAGGGTTTTAACAAAAGGGATGGCAATACATTTACAACATTGAGCTTGAGCGTACATATAAACATCCATTGGTGTACTAGATTTACATATAGGCACACATACAGTCCAACTTTCATGGTGGGAATATCAATTATGCAAAGATTGAGAGGGATACAGTTATGTAATAATATTGCACAGTCTTGTGCAGAATGCATTAAAGGTATTCTCAGCCCATGTATTTTTAGCAGGACTCCCTGTCTGGAAGACTAAAAACCTAACAAATCATACCCACAGCGTTTAAACACCACATGTCATATACCAGCACTGTATGCTGTTTTGTTTGCCACACACTACAACCTACATAAAAATATGCACATAACAACCTTCACCAACATATATATGTCCACCCTTCACAAACAGTTGCAGTATGTCCCTTGCTCTATGCACATGTTAAGATGCTAATATATCTGACACATAAATATCTCTCCATATGTGTGTGCCATACACACACAAGGTCCACACTGTTGTAAGTCCGTAGACCTCATGTATGACCTGTTGGGCCTTGCTACAACATGAACAGTTGTCACATGTGTGCATAACAGTAATATTACAGGGAGTATTTGTAGCTGCTAATACTACATTACTATACTAGCCTGGTACAGCAGTTGCCATTGCTAAGCTACACATTATATGACTATCATGCATGTGTTACTCTGTCACATCCAGGTTTATATAGCTGTTTGCACTACTCCCCCAAACAGCCATTATACACAGTACTGTACAGAACATAGATAACAAGATCAGATGTTTGACATTTAATGCTGAGCTACATATGTCACAGTTATGTCCCATTGCACACAGCTACACACTAATTTGTCCATGGCAGTAGTTATGCATGGCATCAGTGCATACATACCTACTGCTACCACATATGCATGTTTCAAAGTGTGTACAGTACTCCTCATAAACA
This sequence comes from Protopterus annectens, assembly GCF_019279795.1. NCBI lineage: Eukaryota > Metazoa > Chordata > Ceratodontiformes > Protopteridae > Protopterus > Protopterus annectens. Next base: position 826,702,679 of record NC_056739.1, read on the forward strand.
TCTGCTACTTGCCGGTAACCACATATCTGTTACATACTTGTTTGTCACTTTCAGGTCCGTCTGTGTATGTTTTGACAAGTTTTTTTTTTTTTTGGTTTTAATTAAGTAAAGTTTGCTTTTACTTAATTTTTTTTGGTTATTAATTAAGTTTTTTTTTTACTTAATTAATATTTTTGGTTAGTAATTCAGTAAATTTGTTTTACTTAATTAAATTTTTGTTTTATTAAGTAATAATTTTTTTTTACTCCTCTCCAGGTTTACAGATGCTATAACACATGCAATGTAATGATTGCATGTGGGGATAGCAAGTACAGTCTGCTTTTATAGGTATCTGCACATGTGCATGTGATGCCCTCTACACCAATTGGTGCCCAGCATTTGGTAAATACATACAGCCTGCTGTGTGGTAATTGCAGTACTCACTGTCATAGCTACCCAGTGCTATAAATTGCTAAGTTATGTAGGCATAGCCCTTTCAGATTTCCAGAGTGGGGCCCATGCTTGCTTGCTGTGGACATTGTTGTTTAAGTCAGAAGGTTGGTATACTTCTTATATCTGAAGCTGGAGGTGTAGACAGTGATGTACATGTTGTACTCAGACCTGACTGTTGCCACTTCCAGTACAGAGCTATCAGTGTAGAGTTTAACTCACTCCTACAAATGCTTACACAAGATATATGTGAGTATGTAGTTTCTTTTCTACTTATATAATTAACTGCCATACAAAAGTAGTTATTGAGAAGTATTTTTTGGCACATGAACTGTTTGTGAACTGTTATACTGTGCATATTAATGTAGTCACTTCTGCAGGGTTTGGGTTTTTTATTGTTGACATTAGCAAAGGATTCTCAGGAAAACTGGGCAATTCCAGTACTGAGTATGCCTACCTACATCCTTGGTAGACCCTAAGCACACACGTATATTTAAAATTTGGGGGGTGCAGGCATACAGAGAGCATTATGTATTATTGTGTGAATGTTATCTTACTGGACTTAAAGGATTGGTGTGTACCTGTTAGTTTATCAAGGCAGGTGGTCTGTCTGCATAGTTCCCAACTGTGAACCTATCCAGATGGTAGCCATATGTTAGCCTGTTATTCTTTGTCTGTGCAACCCACAGGTGTTTTCAGCACTGGTACAATGGCATTGTTACAGTCAGTTGCTACAAGTACATGGCTACATCCTTTGGTATTTCTGTGTTGTACTCCTACATAAGGGTATGCTTGTGGAAGTCCTCCCAAAGCTATTTGCAGAGTGTGTAACAGCAGAAAAGCTGATATGCCTGTGTGTTTGTGCCTCTGCCAGGCCTATGAAACACTCAGATACATATTTGCATGGAGTCAGGGATAGGTAGTTAAAAGTGAGGTACACCTTCCAAATAATAGAGACAGTAAGTGTAGACTTGAGTGAAGCAGTGCATATGGATTAGTACACCTTTTATTAAGTATAAGCAGAGCCTACTGTTATTAATGTCATTATTCATTGTGTAATACCCCACCTTTCTGACTAACGTCAGTACTTTTCAGAGAGATTCAGAGGGGCACAGCTAAAATATGTTTCACAATCAAGGACATCCCTGAAAAGTAGTCACAGTTAGGAAGTATGGCCTCTGCCCTAATCAGATTTGCCAGTGTTTATCCTGCTATGATACTGTGTGGGGGTTGTAAAGTGCCTCTATAACATTATTTTCTGCTAGAATGGCTGCTTCTCTTATCACAGTCATGTCATGCAATTCCACAACAATTGCTGGTAAAGATCCACAGAACAAGCTTTGTGTTATGGCCTTCCTATTTTTCCTTTACATTCACTCATTGTATTGCATGATATATTTATTTCAGCACCAAGTTATTGTATATCTGTTGTGGCTTAGTGGTACTTAATGCAGTCTAGTGTGTCCAAGGTCTGGGGTTCGAGACTGACAGAGGTGTTTTCTTTTGCTGCTGAGCAGAACAAGGGCCCTGGCATACAGAGTGACTAAGGCACTTTTAAGCAGTTGTAAGCGGGTTTGCGTGAGTTTGCGCAGCGCTTAGCGATGCTTAGCTAAGCGCACACATGCGCACACTCGCTCAAACTCACTAACTACTGCTTAAAAGTGCTTACTCCCGCTAACCCCCGTGCTAATTTCTTTGAAAGAAAAGAAAAGAAAATGGGGAGATAGGAAAGTGGTGAAAAAGGGGGCACAAAGAGGGAAAGACAGTAGGGAAACCAGCTCGGGATGTGCAGGACGGGTGTAGGGAAGGTCCATAGCTGCCCATTTCTTTACCAGCAACAGCTGTGCATATGTTAGATATTTTGAGTGAAATTTGAAACCTTCCACCCCTGAGAGAGGGGTGAGGACAACAAAGTATGTTGTACTGCCAATTATAATTATCAGTTTACATGTCCAGCGGACATGTGTGCGAAATGGGCAGCTATGTATGGGGCACAATTTTTTTGTCGAAACAGATTGCCCTTTTTTTTTTTTTTTTTTTCAGGTGAGAGTGGAATGTGAGATAGAGGAAGTAGGTATATTTGGGGAGGTAGGTTGGGGAGGCAAACAGACAAGACAAACAAGACGCATACAGGGGTGGAGTATGACACATGGGGTGGGTGAACACAATTGACGGGGATGGATGCTTGGAAATCGCAAGCCCATGAGGCCACAGATGGTAACAGTGGAACTGAGATCCCCACCCATGGGCAGTCACCACTGCAACTTCACAGCCCCGAGGGTGGCTGTGCTGGGGGCTGCGTAGGAGGGGCAGGCTCACCCATGAGTCACGCCACTCTCACCTCGAGCTGGCGTAGGGGATCAGCGACTGAACGCTGGATCTCCATACGCACCACAGCCCAGACCCTTCGGAGGGTGACAGGTGGCCCTTCTCCACCCACGCTTGCACGGGGGGATGAGCCCCATCCCCTGCTGTGTTTCCACCCAAAGGTGGCACAGGACCAACGGAGGAGGGGAGCCCGGGCTGGGCACCGGGCCTGCTGGTGTCAGGTGCAATTGCCAGCTGAGGAGGGACAGGTGGGTCTGCTGGGACCGGCCTTCCCGTACATTCTGTGATTAGGTGTGTTTAATTACAACATAGACAACAGCATTCCAAATTAGTGGTAACAGCATGCAGTAATATTCCCATTAACCCAGCACACCAGGGTTCCAACAGTTGAACAGCAAGCATAACACATGCATATATTGAATGACAGTGGACATTACAACAGCATGCAGGGATGATTGGTGGCAACAGGCCACCAAGATTGTGGTGTTTGAACAGGGCACATGCATCAAAGTAAATGCAGATATTTATAGAACAATAGGACATATGTCCCAACAAATGTTTTGAGATTAGACATACCCATTGAGGTGTGGAATTGCATTGTTTATGCACATACAGTAGGGTACAAAAAGAAACCTCCATTAACATCTTATAAGTACTTTTAGTCTACACTACATTCCTATCGACTGCAGGTGTATATCCCCTAATCACATCGCCACAGTAGTTAGGAAATCCTTCTATGTGGCACACCACATCACAAAAGGTTTCTCATTCAGGAAAAAAAGAGGCCATTGTTCCCCTCTACTCATCACTCATTAGACCCATTATAGAGTACAATGCCCCTTTTGGTATGTACCTCACAAGACATCTACTACAACTGGAAAGGCCACAGAAATATCTCACAAAGATGATTACTGGCCTCAAAGAGATGCCCTATGCAGACCATCTCAAAAAACTGCAGCTTTACTCCGTTGCATATCGCCTACTCAGAGGCGATCTCTGCCTAACACACAAAGCTATGTCAAACCCAGAGCTTTTAGACATGCTCCACTCAAAGAAATCCCAATCCCTATGAGCTACATGCTCTAGGGACCTAAACCTCGTCACCACAATAAACAGAACATGCTGGAGGGATAGATTCCTGTCCCAGAGACTTCCCATACTCTGGAACAAACTACCTATCTATATCAAACAAAGTTCATTAGCACTCTTCAAGAAAAATCTTGATGATTGGATGGGAGATAGGAAATTCACCCTGGGGATCACTTCTGTGGCTCTGCTCAACAGTGGCACAGGAAAATAATTTTCTTGGGTGGCGAAAGCCAGGGTACATTTGGTTAGGCTTATATAGGCCCTAGGGCCAATAGCCTTGTACCTACCTATGAACCTGTGAACCTATGAACCTATGTATTATTACACTAGGCAACATGCATTAGGTTGTGTAATGGGTTTGGCTAGTTCATTATATACCTGACCTACATCTGACATACTAACTGTCCAAGATGCAGATGTTACTGCTACATAGTTATATATTTCATTTATATTTATATATCTACATGTCTGGATGTGTTCACGTGACATTTTCAGTTAAATTTCTACAGAATCCTACATTTCATGTAGCACACTCACATTTCTGGGGAACACATTAACAAGCTACTCGTGTGCCAGATTTACCTATGCATGCCAGCCATTAACCGACTGTTGAGGACTGTATATATGCTTCACAGCTACTGGCACTTCCTTCATCCACTTTATATGGGACTGCCCAACTGTGGGTTGACAGCACTTAATACAACAGTACTATTTAAATAATGCAAGGGTACAACAACATTTCAAAGTAAGTGACACAGACACACTCCAAGTATTATACCTTTATTAATTACATTACACACTTTTCTACAGGCTCTCTCCTTTATTTTATATTACAGTGCATATGGAAGACCTATTCAAGACATATTATACCTTTATTAATAGGTTACAACACTCTTTTTCAGGCTCGCTCACTTATTTTATATGACAGTACATGCAGAGATATTATTCCAGACTTATTTTACCTTTATTAATGGGTTACTACACTCTTATTCTGGTTCTCTGACTTATTTTATATAACAGTACATGCAGAGGAATTATTCAGGGCATTTTATGGCTGTATTATTGGGCTACAACACTTTTTTTCAGGCTCTCTCACCTATTTTAAATAACAATGCATGCAGAATAATTACTAACCTGCCTGGTGGCACAGCCTTAGCAGCCTATCTGCATAGGCTTGCTGATTCACAGCATGGACACCTGCAGCTGTGAAGTAAATGAAGGGATATTGAGACATACCTATCCATTATATAGACTAAATTAGCATGTCTTACATACTGCATTCCATGGCTACCTACTCAGTAGTGGGGCATCTTGCATGTCACAGGCCTCCTGTATCCATTGGTTCAGTAGGTCCTGCTTCCATCTTTTCAGGTCTGCATGGTGGTGACGGACCTGCTTACCAGTTCGAGGGATGCCTGTGGCACTGGTGAGATCATGAGCTAACCAGTTCCAAGCCTCTGCTTTGTACTCCTTCCTTTGGAACTGGCCCTGCAGGAGTCTTGACTCATGACGATGGACAAGGAGCCAAACCATGTATTTTGACTCCTCAATGCCCCAGCGTTGCGCTCAAAAGTGAGTACCCTCTCCAGCACTAGCCATTCTAACTGCAGGTGGGAGTTACAATCAGTTATGGTGAGCATTCCTGCCTATGGAGCTTAAATATGCCGCATTTCCCGCACTTTTTTGTGATTGGCCATTTCTGAAAATTGTCGGCTGACTGCAAACCTGCTTAGCAATGGTTAATCTACCATTTATAAGTATATGTATGTTAACAGTGGATGTTTACCCTAAGCTGTCATGGCTTAGTTGCTCAGTACTTTGATTATGGTGCACAGTGTCCCGGGTTCAAAGGTTGTCATTGCTTTTTATTTTACTACTGTCCAGACAGGCTAGAGGGTGTGGCTGTGTTTAGGCAACTTTGCTCTACATTGCTCCACATTGCCCTATGGTGCGCTGGTTAGCGCAGTGCGCAGCTTCGTGCAAACCTATTGCGCTGGGTAAAGCGCTGCTTAACTACAGGCAACTGCATTGCGCTTGGTAAAGCGCTGCTTAGCTACGGGCATTTATATGTCAAGATCCTTCTTATATTTATATATATATATACATTTTGTTCATGGATACATAAGCCATTTCAATGCTTTTTAGTAAAATTTTATTCATATATGTCAGGAATTATTTCATATACTAATTTAAAACATAAAATAGAAAGGGGAGTGGTGGGACTCGAACCATGAATGCCTCCTCTTTGTGCGAAGGCTCTACCACTACACTATTGCTATTTGGCTTAATTTGCATAAACATTTCTTATTATGCTCTTCAGTGTCGAAATTGCTAACTGCAGCTAAGCAATGGGCACACCCACGCAAACACGCGCAAATACTGGCAGCCATATCGGGAATTATAAGAAAAAAATTAAACGTTTTACATTTTATAACTGTACTGGGGGTTTACAATGTGAGGGAGTGTAGTGTTGAGTATGTAGACATTTGAGCGGACTCGCTCATGTGTGTTGACATTTCACAATTCAGACACTTGCAGGGGCATGGACCTTTGGACTGCTCGGCAGTCAGCCACGCCCCCTGCCTTCCTGCACGGTCCATGTTAGTCTTGGAGTGGAGTCAGTGTGCCCTCATGAATATGCATGGCATGCTGACATCATACCGTTCAACTGCAGTTTCCGAGTAAGACTTATTTAGTCTTACACGGAGGATTCGTGAATCCTGGGGTATGTCTTTCTCAGTTTTACTATATGACCTCTTGGGATTATACCAGTCATATACAGACATCCCTACACATTTTATTTATGTAGCACAATGTGGGTAACAGTGCTTAATACAACAGTACTATTAAGTGATTGCAAATCTACATTACCATATGATAGCAGAGTAAACACATGCAGTCCAGCAGTTAGACCTTTATTGTCAGGCTATTATGCTTTATTTACATACAACCTGTATGAGACTCTTCCTGCCATATTCTCTGGTGTATGCAGTACATGCCTTAAACAATACAGGTTTTATACAGGCAGTTAACTTACTACTAGTTTCAGATTTATTTCCTATGAAAGTACATGCAAGAGTATTACTAACCTGCCTTGAATCGCAACCACTCCAATCGACATCCATGGGCCTCCTGGTTCATAGCCCACTCACTTGCCGTTGTGAAAGACATAAGAGGAATATTAAGCCATACCTATCCATAATATACATGAACTGGCAATTATTACACAGGTAGTGGACTGATACTTACACATGGCTGGGACCACCCCTGTCCTCCTAGCCTCTTGGATCCACTGAGACAAGAGATCCCCCTTTTGCTGCTTCAGGTCGGCATAGTGATGCCTGACCTGCTCACCAGTTTGGGGTATGCCAGTGGCACTGGTGAGGTCACAGGCGAGACGGACCCAGGCTTCCACTTTGTATTGGACCCCTGGTACTTGCCCTGCAGCAGTCTTATGTCATGGTCTTTCACAAGGAGTCCTGCCATGACTCTGGACTCCTGGATGCCTCAGCACTGTGCCCGGAAGCGCACTCCCTCTCCTATTCAAGACATAGTGCCTACAAGGGGAAGCTACAACCAGTTATGAGATGTATTCCTGCCTGTTGAGTTTAAATAGGGTCAGTTTCCCACACTTTACCATGATTTGATGGTTTTGAAAAGGCTAAGTTATGGGCAAACCTGCTTGCCTAAGGTTGGCATTGCTTAAAGGGGTATACCAATGGGATGACTGAGTTAGCTGGCCTACACATTGCTTACACCTACTAAGCTGGGCTGTACAATGCTTAGCGTCGCTTAATATTTAAGTTGCATTATATTTGCATTGTGGCATTGATTTATTATTCATTATTTTTATTTATTTATTAATTTATTTTATTTTACATTTGTTGACCGGGATAGTCCAACTGGATTAATGTCCATTTTCAGTGGAGACCCGGAGAGAAAAGCTCCAAGGTAAACAGATAAGTAATAACAAAGAAGGCGTATTACCAAGGTAGACAGATAAGTAATAACAAAGAAGACATATTACAGATGAGATATTTACAAATTACATATGCAGCATGAAATAGACAATATCACAAGTTCGAATTACCCCTGGTAACAGTCAGGGGAAAAAATAACAGTAATTTGATTACTAGATTATATTACATTCATGGTGAGAGTTAGCCAGGCTTGTTACAGTGGCAAAGCCAGTTTAGTGCCAGATGTTGTTTGAGTTTAGCTTTGAACTGGGATAGGGAGGAGAGCAAAGTAATGTTAGCTGGAATGAGGTTCCATGCTTTGCCTGCAGAGTTTGCAAAGAGGGAGTCACTGGCTACAATGTTAATTTTAATTGTCTTAATTTGTAGTCTGTTTGAGGATCGGAGCAGTCTTGGATTGTTGTGGGGGCTGATCATATTTTTAAGAGCTGGTGTGTTATCTGGATAATAGAGGATTTTATTAGCCATAATCAAAAGGTTATATTGGATGAGACTGGGAAGTTCTAGCCACCCAAACTGTTTAAGGTTGATGCAATGGTGTGTTCTAAAAGGTAGGCCAGTGGTAAACATGGCAATGTGGTTGTAACAGATTGAGAGTCTATTAAGTACAGTTTTATTTAGATTAGAGAGAAGAGGGGATGCATATAAAAGTGTTGAAAGCAGGTGGGAGCGAGCTATGGCAACCATAGCCGGAGGGGTTAGGAAGGCTTTTATTCTATACAGTGATCGTAGTTTTTTTATTGATGGTTTTGATCATTTGGTTAACATGAAGGTCAAATTTTAGGTTATTATCAATTATTACTCCTAACAGTTTTGTAGAGGAATCGGGGGTGATTATTGTGCCATATTTTGCATTTATGGTGAAGGTAAACGGGGTGGACCTTTGTGTTGAAGAGAATAACATCATTTTAGTTTTTTGGGGATTTAGCAACAATCAACATTCGGAGAGCCAGGTTTCTATAGTATCAAAGGTGGATTAGTTAATAGACCTTAATTCTGAGGGAGATGTGGCTGAGCAAATCAGGGTGAAATCATCAGCGTTTTGGATACAGCTGACATTCGGGATGACTGTATATAAGTTGTTTATAAAGATGGAAAACAGTAGGGGTTCTAATATGGAGCCTTGTGGCACTCCAAGGGTGTTAGGTAATAGGCTGGACAGCTTGTTCTGTCAGAGGACAGCCTGCTGACTCCCACTGAGGTAAGATTTAAACCATTGAATGGCACTGGTATTTAGACAGAAAGATTGCAGGGTGTGAATCTAAAATTGGTGAGTCACCATGTCAAATGTCTTTGAAAGATCCCAGAAGAGGGAAGAGGATATTTGATTATTTTTATGATTATTATTAATGGTATTGGCGAATGCTAGTAGGGCTGTGGTTGTGCTGTGGTGTGGATGGGAGCCATGTTGGGTATCAGCCATGAGATGATTCTGAATGAAGTGGTGCATGAGTTGTTTGTGTATACATTTTTCCATAATCTTAGCTAGTGGAGAAAGTATAGCTATTGGTCTGTAATTGGATAATTAGTGGAAGAACCTCCTTTATCTAGTGGAATTGCATAGGATGTTTTCCAAATGGTGGGAATTTTTGCCTCTGCTATGGTGCGGTTAATTAGTATAGATACCGGATAGGCTATGGCATCAGCTGATTTTTGAAGGTATTCAGCAGGGAGTTGATCAGCTGAGAGTGTGGTGGGTTTTAATTTTTTGAGCAAGGTATGGATAAGTGATGTGGACACTGGTTGGAAGATGAAAGAGAGTAGGTTTATAGGGTTGGTACTATCAGGACCAGGGGGGCTGGAAGGTAGTTGGCTAGCTAGGGCTTGAATTGTCTCTGTAAATAAATGGTTAAAACCGTCTGAGACATCCTCAGGAGATTTATCAATGGTAGCATTGGGATTAGGGGTAGACATTTTTCCAGGATGGAGTAGATTATTCAGACCTGCCCAAAACTTCTGAGGATTATTCTGGTTTGCTGTCTGTAAATTACAGTAGTATTGTTTTCTGTCTTGTAGAATGGACTTTTTAGTCTCATTCCTAGCTTGCCTGTATTTCACATGATCGTAAGGGTCTTTAGTGGAGCGCCATAGAGCCCAGATTTTGTTTCTGCTGGAAATTTTTAGTCTAGATTCTTTAGACAGCCATGGGGCAGTTTTTGCCTTTGTTCACTTAGAATAGGCAGGAGCATGCAAGTCAAGGATATCAAGAAATCTATTGTTAAAATATGCAACTGCCTCTTCTAAGGGGAGGTGTTTTGCATAGACCAGTTACAGGAGTTAAGTTCCTGTTTGAATTTGACAGGATCAGAGTTTACTTTGTTTCTGACTTTCCTGAGTAAGGACTGATGAGGAATAATGACTTTTTGCTTAACTATATAAGTAAGAAGGTGATCACTCAGATCATCAGGGAAGGTACCAGCAGTGTACAGTTGGGGGTTACTATTTACAAGTACCCCGTCTAGTATGCTTCCTTTATGTTTGGGATTACCTAGCCTGGTTGGGGTGTTTATGATTTGAGTAAATGCATGCAGGTTGATGTGGATGGTACGGGATTCTGAGGAACAGGTGGCCCAGTCTATGTTAAAGTCACCAAGTAATAGGGTTTCTTGAGAGTAATGACATGAAATGCAGTGTAGGGTATATTTGAGTTTGGCTATATTATTGCCCAGGGGAATATACATACAGATAATGTTGATGCATTTACTTTTGTTAATTTGCAATTTAGTAGCCAGGATTTCTGAGTTATTAATTTGAGGTGGTTGATTAACATCTGTGGTCACATTCAAGATTTATAGAGTATAGCTACCCCTCCCCCCTTCCTGAAAGCACGGTCTAGCCTGTGAATGTTATATCCAGGTGGTAACATTTCATTATCAGTTGTGTAGGTTTTAACCAGGTCTCAAATAGACAGAGAATCTCAGGGGAGTGGACAGCCAGGAGTGCATGCAGTTCATGTACCTTGTTATTGATGCTTCTAATATTGAGATGACAGGCCAGGAGAGACTTGGTAGGTCTACTAATTGTAGTTTTGTGCTTAGTGATACTTTTCAGGAGTTTGTTTAAAAGTTTGTAATATTGTTTGGCTCTAGAGCTTGTGTGCCTGGGGTTTGCATGCTGAAAGAGTGAACAAGGCTTAGAGTTAGACCCATATTGATTAGTATGGCTAAAGGTGGGCTGTTTTACATCTGGTGTGATAGCATGGCCATTTGGGTACTGATAATCAATAAGTATCTGGTTTTCATACAAGGTGATTACATATGTAGCCAGCAGTATGGGTATTAGAGAATAGTGTAACTTTACGAGAGAAGGAGTATATTTAGAAGCAAAGATGGCAAATACAAAGACAATTACAGCATACAATAGTTCCATCAGAGTTTAAGTCTTGGCCTAAATAAAGTCCAAATCTTAGTTACAAATATATGCAGAGATAAGTCACAAACAGTACAGTAAAAAGAACAATATTAAGTCTTGGCATTACAATATACAAAAATATGTTACATTATAAAGGAGAGTTTAGCTGTGGTAACAAAGGTATGTTTTACACAAAACATCAAGCAGTAAAGGGCAGTAGTAATTAAACAAGGTATTTGTCAACTGAATAACAAGACATTTGAGTTTCAGACTTCATATCCTCCAGAAAACTCATGGCAACACAAAATCTTTTACTGTAGCAACTTTCCAACTTCATAAGAATACATGGCAATTCTAATGTTGTATAAGGCAAAATAATTTTCCCTAGTAGCAAAGCGTTCAAAAAATGCAAATGCCTTGATTGTAAACCATAATAGCTGCATGTATATGTTTAATGAAAGACAACCAGAAATAGTATTAGAAGGTGAACAATATAAAGTTATAAATCATGTCCCAAAAAGAATGATGCCATGACCATATTATAACAAGGTGTGAACAGTGTCCAATGAATCTCCTGGAAATAAAGATGAAACCCAGACCGCTAGGCCTCATCAAAATATTAACAAGATATAACCAAATAAAGGCAAACGCAATCAGCCTAAAATGCCCAATGCTGGTTAATAATTATCATGGTGAAATTGCTGATTATACTAATAAATATCAGCCAATAATAGGGCATAGATAAGTTCTGAATATGAGAAACACAAAATGCTATAACGTCCCACAATACCTGTTAATAATCCAAAACAACACAATAAATGTCCAGTGCTGATTTATTACTGTTTTTGCTTCAATTTACTGGTTGTACTAATACATACCAGCTGATAGTAAGACAGAGAAAAGTTCGAATGCTGAAGAAACCAAAAATTATTAGTGTCTGACAGTACCTGTAAATAATCCGAAGGAACACAGGTGGAAGTCGCCACTCAGTCATCATAAGATAATACCATCAGCAACCCAAGCTGTAAAAATTCCACTGCAAACAAACTATCCAAAAAAGGGCAGAAGTCACTGTATTCCAAAGTTCAGGGACTATTCAAATAGAAAATCCAATGGCCGACCTTAGTCGCTGCCGCTAGTTCCGTTGTCTCCTTGTGAATCTGCTCCTGAACTGAGCCTAAAGATGGAACTGTGTCTTCCAACCTTCAATCAGGTCGACGTTCATCGCTGCCTTGCCTACCTTCCACTCACAGCAGCTTTGCAAAGTTCAGACTTTGAAATTGGAAACTGTCTAAACTCCAGAATTGGCATGGTCCATGTTCGCCATGTCCAAAACCTGGTCGGGGTTATAAATGGGTTGCTTTTCCAAGTAAGAACTCATGGATTCAGGACAGCTACTTTCATCCAGGTTAAATAAAGGCTGCAACCTTTGATATATGGTTAGTTCCTTCCCCGGTATTTTGTATTGCTCATTCATCTGCCATTGTAGTTCTTGTTTCCTTGATGAAACCTCGGTGGATAGGGTGGGCATCCGGGTATCCACGATTCATGTGTACGTACACTGTATGGGGTCATTGTGTTTATTAAGGGATTTCAGCACTTTATTACAGTGACACCTCACATCTGGGCTTAATGCAGTACTCCAGTTCACATATTTATGTTATGCAGTAGGTTATACAACATAAGACTGCATATGGATTCCTTTCACATGTTCAGTTTGAATTTCCTATAGTGAAGATCTGTTTGGTGATACCTCAGTCTTCCGTAGTGCTGTGATGGCTTAGTGGTTAGCTACTGTGACAATACTGTACAGGGTTCTGGGTTCAAGACCTGCAAAGGGTGTTTATTTTGTTTCTGGCCAGAACAGCAGCTGTTGCATACAGAGTGATTAAGGCACTTTTAAGCAATTGTAAGTGGGTTTGCCCATGTTTGCAAGGGTAAACTATGCTAACCTTCGGTGAAATATGCTTACAGAGAATTAACTTCAATATTGTTTAACCTGTGTGTGCATTGCTTACCCCCATGCAAATAGGCTTAAACTCGCTTACTACTGCTTATGTATGCTTACTCCCGCTTTACTACTCCTTAGTAGTGCTTACAATTGCTTACTAGTGCTTACTCCTGCTTACCCCTGCACTAATTTAGACAATAATGTCTAATGGTTGTTGGAAAAGTGGTGGATTTGGAAACTGTATGGCGTTATCATTCATTACACATTTTACCTTCCATTTGTATCCCTGATTCCTGTGTACATATACTGTATGTGGGACTTGTGATTATCTGTGGACTTTGCAACATTATGACAATGACACCTCACATCTGCATTTGATGCAGTACTCCAGTTCACAAATATATGTTATAAATATATAAATGTTATAAATATATGTTATCGTAGGTTATGCAACAAAATAAATTGATCATACAGTGATTTGACATGGAAAATGGATTGTACTGGAGTGGGACTCGAGCCATGAATGACTGCTCGTAAGGCGAATGCTCTGCCCACTACACTATTGCTAGACTGCTTCATTTGCATATATCTTGCTTTTTATCCTTTTGTGCTATTTAAGCTGCATTAACCATAGCTAAGCGATGGGAAAACCCATGCACCTATGGTTAAATGTAATCTGTTTCATAAAAAAGAAACAAATCTTTATATTTAATGTTTTAACTATTGCTCTTGTAAATGTGGGGAGATGTTGCTGGGGGTATGCGAACACCTATGAGTGGGCTTGCTCAATCTTATTCCTAAACTGCTGTTCTTCATTGCAGGGGCATGTATATTCTGAGAGCTCTGCTCTCAGACACGCCCCCTGCACTTGTCCATGCTCCATATCCATTTAGGAGTTCAGGCAGCATGTCTTCATTAATATGGTATGCTGCTGTCCTGCTCCTAAATGGCCACTTCCGTGCAGGACTAAGCTAGTCCTGCATGGAAGGATAGTGAATCTGGTGGATTGAGTATAAACAAAGCCAGAGCACACAGGCCAGTTAAAAAACACCCTGCTTTTGCAGCCAATAGCAAATTTTGCCCAGAACAGCAGCATCACTCTCAGCCTCTTAGTGCAAGAAATCTGGACAATGCCTAAAATAATTGGAGAACAAATGTCCAAAAGTAGGGAACATTTTAAATATTGCTTTTATAAATGTAAAAAGTTGCTAGAGTAGCAGGATTTGTATTAACATGCATTTTCTGAATGACATGAAGTCTGAAACTCAAACGTATGTCATTATTTATTGACTTCAATCCACTATGATTTGCCAGAAAACCACAAATTTTATGAGAAACACAACAAAAACATGAGGCAAAAGTCTGGGCTTCATGCAGCAATGCCATTTCTCTCAGTAGGATAAAGCTTTCTAAACCAGTTTAAAATGTAGAAATTTGTAGATGGATTAAAACAGAGTAAGGTACTTAAAATTACTTCTAGCACACTCTAATATAAGTGTAGAAAAGAAACTTGTGCTTTTCAGGTATAGTGGGGTGTGGATATGAGGTGAGGTCTGGGTAGGACAGTATCCTATAGTTGCCAGATGTGGGAAAGTACAGTTGTGAAAAAGCTTACCATGACGGTAGATGTCCTTACCTTCCCCGCTGCAGTATTCATTACTTACTTATGGGGATTCCCTGCCATGAAGCTCACCAAATGGCCAGTTTGACAAAGCCTACCATTGCTTTAAGGTATGCTGACCATCACCTACACACTCCTTGCATAATGGTGACTTTCAGGTGTACCATCCTCAGAACTGATTGCTCCAGTAGGAACAGCAGTCCAAGAAGAAGTAAAGAGAACCTACACATCTAGGAAGAAAAAAAGATTAGGAGGATGGAGGGAGGGAGTGAATACTGCATCGGTGAAGGGAAGGACATCTACCATTAT
Organism: Protopterus annectens; assembly: GCF_019279795.1. Lineage (NCBI taxonomy): Eukaryota > Metazoa > Chordata > Ceratodontiformes > Protopteridae > Protopterus > Protopterus annectens. Next base: position 826,717,734 of record NC_056739.1, read on the forward strand.
GACAAGATTTTACACAGTTGAACTATGTCCTTACATTCACTGCTGCAGTATTAATTACAAATGGGAGAGTGCCAAAGCTCAAGAAGAAACTTGGGAGGAGGAAGCAGCAGTAGAGCCTTCTAAGACGCCATGAAGAATGGCATTAGCAAAACCAGCTCTAGCTCTGAAGATACCATCCAACTTGTAATGTTTGGTAAATGTATCCACAAAAGTCCAGGTAGCTGCGTCAAAAATAAAATTAGTGTCTGAGCCCTTGAAATAAGCACCAGAAGAAGCCACAGCTCTAGTAGAATAAGCCTTTACAGAAGAAGGAAGGCTCATGCCATGAAAAGTGTAACAAAAAGAAATAGCCTTTGAAATCCAAGTAGAAATAGTTTGCTTGGAAACAGCCAAACCTAAAGACCTGGGTGGAAAGGAAACAGACAACTGATTGGAATTTTTTATAGCTTTCATCTTATCCAAATAAAATCTGAGTGGTCTATGCAAGTCCAAGGTATGTAGCACCCTCTCACTGTCAGATTGTGGAGAAGGGAAAAAAGTAGGCAAATTACTAGGTCGATTAACAACTCATTAACCATCTTGGGCATAAATAAAGGATTAGTACGCAAGAAGACCCTGTCCTCATGAAATATCAAAAAAGGTGGACACACCATAATGGCTTGCAACTTAGACATCCATCTGGCAAAAGTAAGAGCTAACAAAAGAACTGTCTTCCAATAACAATATTGCAAGGAAGCTGAAACAGCAGGCTCAAACAGAGCCTTAGTCAGTTTCTCCAGAATTAAATTAAGATCGCAGGGAGGAAGAACAGGCTTCCTTGGAGGTCTAATATTAAAGACGCCTTTAAGAAATTGCTTAACCTCACATCTGGAAGCTAATGGGGAATTAACGGCAGACAAGCAGAAAAGCTGATAAGTAGGCCTTAATCGAAACCCTATTACCCACAGTGCCAGTTGAAGCGTGGACAGGTGGGGGTGGGATGAGAGATCCCTTGTCTTGTGTGAGTAGATCCACTCTGTTAGGTAACTTATGATGCTTGCCCTTGGCTAGATGTAGAAGTAGAGGGAATCAGTGCTGTTGGGGCCAAAAGGAAGTCACCAACAAGATTTTGGGAGCATCCTGTTGAATCTTGAACAGGACTCTCGGAATGAGAGGAAGAGGAGGGAATGCATAAAAAAAATCCCCATCCTAGAAAATGACAGAGCATCCACCTTTCTTACCAAAGGACCTGAGACTCTGGTACAAAACAGAGGAAGTTGTCTGTTCAGAGGGGAGGCAAAAGATCTACGTAGTTGAGGAGTACCCCACTGATGAACAATGTCCAGAAACACATCCCCGTGAAACATCCATTCATGGAATTGTGTGAAGGACTATCTCAGATTGACTGCCACAATGTTCTGATCTGAAGGAGTATAAACTGCCTGAAGAGTCACTTGATACTTGATAGCCAGATCCCATACCAGAAGTGCCAGCCATCAAAGAAAGTAAGATCTTGTTGCCCCCATTGGTGATATACCACATCACTGTGGTATTGTCTGTGAATACCTTGAGAGGCCCAGGAGGAAAAAGAGGATGGAGGGCTTGAAGAGTCAACATAACAGCTGTCATCTCTTTGATGTTGATCTGCTCCTTCTGCTGACAAGATGACCACACTCCCTGAACTTTCAGGGAGCCAGACGTTGCTCCCCATCCCACATCTGAAGCATCTGTGAAGAGAGCCTGAGAGGGAAGAGAAGGATGAAAAGGGAGCCCTGTATTCAGAGAGAACTGCTGAATCCACCACAGAAGTTCCTTCTTGAGACAAGGGAGAAGAGGAACTATAAAGTCTAGAGGATGCACACGTTGAAGCTGCACTGACTTCAGAAACCATTAGAACTTCCTCATGTGGAGTTTGGCCAGAGGGACCATCAGAATGGTGGAAGCCATGAACCCCAGAGCTCTCAGAAACTTCCTGGCTGTAATGGAGTCAAGAGGAAGAAGAGTCAGAAAGTAAGAAATGAGAGGCAAGGCCTTTGGTGGAGGCAGGGATGCCAGCACTGGCACTGTCTGAATCCTGCAATCCAGAAAGACATGATCCTGAGAAGGAGACAGAAGACATTTTATAGTGTATTGTGAACCCCAGGATATGAAGAAGAGAAATGATAAAATGAAGATTTTGCAAAAGGACCTTTGGAGAGGATGCCTAAATTAGCAGGTCAATCAAATAAGAAAATATTTGGATAGCTTGAAGCCTGCAAAAAGCAATCACAGGAGCGAAGCATTTAGTGAACACCTTTGGGGCAGTAGAAAGCCCAAGGGGAAAAGCACAGAATTGAAAATGCCAGGAAGAAATAGAGAAATGCAAAAACCTCCTGAAAAGAGGATGGATTAGAATATGGAGATAAGCATCCTTGAGATCCATTGACACCAGAAAGGCCTGAGGGGGCAAGAGAGGAAAAAAGGTCTGAAGGGACAACATCCAAAAGGAAGGCACCTTCAGAAAAGTGTTTAGATGAGACAGGTCCAGAATTGATCGCCAAGTCCCTTCTTTTCTGGGCACTAGAAGCATTCTTGAATGAAACCCCTTCCCTCTTTGGGACACAGGCACCTCTGGAATAGTAACCTGAGGCCAGAGATCTCAAAAACCTCTGAGAAAAAAGGAAGTTTTTCCCAAGGAGGCTGGGGAAGGCCTATAAAAGAAGGATGGGCAATCCACACCATGAAATACCCATGATGAATGATTAACAGAACCCAAGAATCCTGATTTGAAGCCAAATAGGAAGAGAAAGAAAGGCATAGAAAAAGAGGAATGTGGCTTGGAACAGGTGGATAGTTAGACACACCTGGTTTGTCAGGAAAGGAAGGTTGCTTTAGAATCACTGAAGTTTGAGTGGCCTTAGCAGGAGGAGCCCATTTATCACCCTTTTCACCTTTTAGCAGGAGGGCGTGATTGCCTATGAACAAAGGCTGGCTTAGAAGGGTAGTGTCTCTGAGATTTAGGCACAGGAGAAACGAAGACCAGTTTAAGCTTCTGGAAGGCCTTCCCCTTGTCCTGAAGAGACTTAAACAAACCAGCAGCTGCTTGCCCAAACAAAAGTTTATTATCCAGAGGATCATCCATCAACTTAGCCTTAATATCAGGTAAAGGTCGAAGCCTAAGCCAAGAATACCTACTCAGTACTGAACCAGAAGCAGCAGCCCTAGAAAAGGCATCTGCTGCATCATAACTACATTTGATAGAATGAAGAACTATGTGAGAGGAAGTCCCTAGCAAATAAAGAGCAGAACATTTACTCTCAGAGTCTGGAAGATCAGAAAAAAGCTGACAGGCATGAGAAAGAAGAACCAACACACACCTAGGTATATTGGTCTAATAGGTGATTTCCCTAAATGCTAGAGTAGCTCAAGTATAAACCTTCTTAGCCAGCCTATCCATGGCTCTGCTATCATAGTCAGAAGGCAGTAACTTGGATGAAGGAAGCAACTGAGACAGCTTATCAGAAGCTACAGACATCACAGAGGGGTCAGCAGCAGGACATTTGAATAAAAGGAATAATCTTCAGGCACCCTATAAAACCTATCAGACTTCTTGAGCAGGGGACAGAATCAGGCACTTTAGAGACATTGCAAAAACATCTAGTAAAGCAGCCAAGACAGGAGGAATAGCTGTAGGTTTAGAAGATTCTAGCTGCAGTATCACATAGTACCTGTTATGGATATCAGAAACCTGGGCACAATCCTACTTAAAAAATTACATCATCCTAGAAACTGTGTTAACAAAGGAAATTAACTCAGAATGAGTATCTGGAGTATTAGTTTCATCTTCCTCAGACCCATGGTCTAAAGGAGAAGGAATCTGGGTAGAATAAGTAAGGGATTCTTCATCAGAATCCAGCTCTTCCTCAGAAGAATTCAATTCCCTGGGCCTTTTAGATGAAGAAGAGAACCAAGGAGGAGCAGGAACTGAAACCCTTTGAAGAGGCCTTAATGCCAGTAAAGCATTAAATAACCCCTGAGTAAAAGTCTGCCACTCACTTTGTGAATCCCTAGGAGCAGAAGAAACATGATTAGTTTTCTGTTTCTTTTTTAATGGGACATCTGTCCTAGAAAAATGAGAAAGCCCTGACTCAGGACGGCATTCCACAGCCATAGTAGTAACTTCTTCCCTAAGAAAAGAGTGCAGAACCCCCCTAGATCCCTCAGAAACAATCAACTGTGGTTCCCCACAGAATGCCCAAAATGGGCACCTGCAAAGCCTCGTCGGGTGTGCTGTCCACCAGATCCCCACTGTCCTCCAACCCAGACATGGCAGCAGAATCCGAAAACACAACCAGGCAAGTCTCCAGGTTTGTAATAACCTCGGGAAAAACACCCGGCGGAAGCTGGACAGCAGAAGATTCCGGTCTTACTTTTTTCACCTTCTTCTTCCCTGATGGCTGACCCTCAAGGCAAGAAGTTCCATCCATAGTATTTCAGTAAAAATCTCAAGATGCTGTTTCTCAAGATACTGTACAATGAAAGGGAAGAAAGCATACTATGAAGGGTTTTTGGGACAAGCAAAATTGAACAAGACATATAGTCATGAGAATCTCCTAGGCAAAAAAGGCACTTATACTGGTGGTCTTTATGGGGAATCAGTCTCCCACACTGGTATTTACTCTTCTTGGATGACATTCAAAAAAAGAACAAAAACCCCAACAGGGTACTTATCTGCAATGAGAACTTCAGCAAACAGTAGTAATCACCAGAAATTCCAACAAACAGAAAAATGGTAAAAAACAGATGGAGGCAAATAGACTGATGGTTAAAAACAGCATTCAGACTGGCAACAAAGTTCTGCGAATGGTATGCCTGATCATCACCTTTATGCCCTATGCTATACAAGGAGTTTGCAGATGATGTTCAGTGTACCTTAAGGCTATGGTAGGCTTTGATAAACTGGCCAGATGATTGGATTCACAGCAGATAATCCCCATAAGTAAGTAAAGAATACTGCAGCACTGAATGTAAGGACATCTGTAAGATACCTATTGATCAAGTTCTGATACTTGCATGGATATGCAGAGGTAAATCCTGAATGCAAGGTAAGTATTGGCAACTCAGAACAGTAGTTTACAAAATCTGTAAAAAAAGTAGGGCACAGACAAAATGAAGGTTTTGCAGGACAGAACTGCAAACAGTTACTTATCGTGTGGCATCATTAGCTGTAGTGCTGCATGACTTGCATGTATCTGCCTAAGTATTGTTGCTCTCTGTCTGCATTTGATTTTGGATTGGAGTTACTCATTTAAGGTTTGATTACTTCCATTTTTTTATCTTGACTTTTAATAGGTTCATAGGAGATTACTAGGCTAACAGCTTAAAAGCCTTTACAAGCCTAGCCAATTTAACCCAATTTTAGCCAATATATGGTCAATAGGGTCAAGAGAATTGCATGGATTTCTGTCTATGCATTGAGTATCTTACATATTGCACCTATCCATAAGGGATGTGGGCAATATACCATGTGTGAATTTGTGATTCCTTCATCCATTGATCCAAATTGCATTTAAAGAGGGCTGGGGAATGGCTCTGCTTAATGTGGATAAGAAGCCTGTTCTAATGAAGGGGCAATCTCAAAGAGACACATATTTATCTTTCCAGTATGTTTTGTTTGAGTTGTTAACTTAGTTTAGATGAATAGATTGTGTGACCCTCATGCTGTTTGACTTTTGAATGTGCAGCAGCTCCACCAGGTCTGGATTTCTGAGTGCCATGCAGGTCAGGCATAGTGCACCCCTTAATATTTGATAGGAGACAGTGTAAATGGATAGGGCTTTTATTCTATCCACATAGGAAATGTTGTTTACATCCTCTATTTTCTTTGTGAGGAGCCTCTGAGCTCACTGCAATTGCTGTAAATGCCTAGTCAAGTGCATGCTAAATGCCACATTGTACTCAACTATTGGTCTAATGAGGGCTGAGTACAGCAGGACTATAATTTCCTTGGATCTGATTGCCATACTTTTACGTATAAGTTAGGCCACACAGAAGGACTTCCTCACCACTGTGGACACCTAACGGTCAAATTCAGGCTACTATCTATCTATGCACCTAGACCTTTCACCTCAGAGTTCATTCTTAGGAGTGTGCTATTGATGTAATTTGCAGGGGTATTTGACTTCCCAAAGGGCATGATAATGCATATTTTCACATTTAGTTTTAGACTATGGATTTGGCACTAATCATTTGTCTGATCTAGACCCTCCTGAAGGATATCTAAATCAATGGGGGATTCAATGATTACATCGCATTTTGTTTTTTTTTTAGCTTTTTGTTCTTTTTGGAGTTTTAAGAGGTCTTGCCCAGGATCAGTTAGAAAATATTTTTTTTCCTAAAGTGAATAAACTCTAGCTAATTAGTGACAGAGCTGAGAAATAGCACACTCACACTCAGTTAACTATAAGTATTTGATATTATCTTCAACTGCAGTGCTGTGTGACTTGCTGTTCTCTGCCTAAGTATTACTGATCTCTGCCTGCATTTGATTTTGGATTGGAGTTATAATGTTTGATTACTTCCACTGTTTTATTTTTACTCTTACGTTGCATTTTGTTACATGTTTTACTTTTCTGTTCATTTTGGACTTTTAAGAGGCCTAGGCTAAGGTCAGTTAGAAAATAATTATTTTTCAGAAAGAAAATAAAATCCAACTAAATAACAGGGGGGGGGCTGAGAAATAGTTAGCTACAACTATTTAGTGCATCTTTAGTTGCAGTGCTGTGTGACTTGTTCTGTGCCTAAATATTGCTTTTCTCTGTCTTTTTTTCCCACCTTACCACTTATTAAAGTCATGCACTTTATTCAACTGCTTTTACTGTATTTGTGCATGTTCTTAAAATGTTCAGTTGCATTTAATCTGCTACATTGATTAGTTTGTTAGTGACCAGATTATACTTTAACTGTTATTTTAAGCCTCTTATTTCTGATTTAAGAGCTTGAGCTCCAAACTAGTAATTTTACATTAGCAAGGTTCTTCATCTACACTTTTGTGGCAGGAGAGATAACTCACACCCTTCTGAGTTGGGAATAGCTGGTTGAAGGCTTACTGTGTCTGTTATTTTAAAATAATCGTTGTTCTGGTTTATGCACTTGGGCTCTAAACCAGTTATTTTACATTAAGAAGGATTGTTGTCTACACTCTAGTGGGAGGAGAGAGTAGCCTCCACCCTTCTGAGCTGGGAATCACTGGTGAAGGCTTATCGTGTCTATTATTTTAAGTGTGGGCTCAAAACCAGTTATTATACATTAGGAATATTTTTGATCTACACTCTTGTGGCAGGACAGTATAGCCTATGCAATTCTGAGTTGGATATTGCTGGTGTAAGTCTTACTGTGCCTACATTTGATTGACTAGAGGGCTAGCTTGTTTAAAATTTGAATGTCTGCTCTTAAGGCATTTGGTGACATTTGGCCACCACACTGCTTGAGAAGAGTGTTGCTGGTTTCTTCTAAACTCTTACAAAAGATAAGACCTTCATTACCATAGCCACTGTTTCAGCACTTGTTTTTCACATTGTTTTTGTCACAGCTGCATTTGTTGAGTGTTTCTGAGTTGAATATCTGAACTTTTTGCCCCTTTTTATAGTCCATAGTTAGAACTGCCTTGGTTCCACTTTCATGAGAGCAGAGGGGACATGAGTCATTTTCTGGCCCAGGGCATAACTCTCCAGATTTTTGACTCATATTTTTGATCTATTCCTCATAAAATTTGTGATTTTTTGACAAATCACTGGTATGATCTGAGGATTGAAGTCACTAAATAATGACATATGTTTCAGTTTCAGACTTCATATCCTTCAGTAAAGTCCTGCTAACATAAATCCTGTTATTCTAGCAATATTTAAAAACTGTCCCTAATTGTGGACCTTTGCCACCCAATTTTGTCAGGCTTTGTCGAGATTTCTTGCACTAATAGGTCGAGAGCTATGGCCCAGGATTATGTAAAGGAATGAAAAGTGTGCTGTTTTTGATTGGCTACAGGGCCTTGTTTGTGTTTTTTATTTAATATTTATTGCTGTTTAAGTGTTGTAGTTGCACGATGCTTGGCTCATAATGTACAAGATCTGAGGCATTTGCCAACAGTTGGTGACCGTGCTACTTGAGAAGACTAGTGTTACTAGTTTCTGCTAAACTGTGCAAAAGCTAAGACTTGCATTACCATATCCATTATTTCAGTACTTGTTTGTTACATTTTTTGTCACAGATGCATTTATTGAGTGATTCTGTGTTGAATATTGGCTCTTTTTTTACCTTTTTTACAGTTTTTATTTAGAACTGCCTTGGTTTCACTTTAGTGAGGGTAGAGGGGTCCAGAGTAATTTTCTAAACCAGGTACTGTGTAAAGAAATGAAGACTATGTTGTTTTTGATTGACCACAGGGCATTGTTTGTGGGGTTTTAAATCAAATGTTCTCTGCGATTTAAAAGATTCAGTTGAACAATGCTTGGCTAGTAACCTATGAGCAAGCTAGGACTTGAATTACCGTATACAGTGTTTTGGCACTTGTTTTTCACATCATTTTTCCACAGCTGCATTAACTGTTTCTGTGTTGAAAATCTGAACATTTTGACCTTTTATACATTCTTTATTTAGAACTAATGCTCTCCCAACACCATTGCCTCACAGTGATCTGTACAGATGCCAATACCGTTCAGCATAATTCCCTGTTGTAACCTGTGTAGACACTGATCTCTCACAGTATGTTTCCCTAGACAGATTTTTAAACTACTAGAGCATTTAGTATGTGCATAGATGAGTGTTGCTCATTAAGTTCCTTGTGTTATTTAAACTGTCCAAACCCAAAAAATACCAAAAACGCCAATGAAAAAGTGAAGAAAGAATGATCCAGGTGCCTCAAGGTTCACACTCTTTTATTATAAGACTAAAAATGGAGCACTTTCATCTCCGCTAGTGGAGACTTCATCAAAATAATAAAGTTAATTATAAAATGCATTTATATACACATTTCAAATGTGATTGACATCTTATTAAGCCTATCCAAACAATAATTGGCAGAGATGCGTCCTATTACAGTACAAGGTAAAACTCCATCCCTTTAAAGTTTGAACATTTAAATAAAACCAATGTTTTTTAAAAAAAACTTTATAAAAACATTTTTGTGAAGAAACACATATAATAGTTTTAATTTCTACATAGTATCAAAAACATATTATTAATATAAAATAATCAAAATCTGTTAGCTTTTTCATGTAGCATAGGAATTATAGATATAGCATCATTTAGCCCCGGGGAGAACATAGCTGCCAATATGCAAACATAGTGCTGTTGGGATGGGAGACTTCATATGTGCTTAATTGCCCTTATTGGAATAGAATCAAGACATATTACAAATTTTTGGATGACAGCTTTGTTTTATGTAAAGGTACATGTGAGGAAGTGGAGGAATGTGTTAACTATTTGAGTAATACAACAGAATTCCTGGAATTTACATATCATTATGATAGGAATGGAATAAGTTATTTAGATACATATATATCCCATTACAATGAAGGATTTAAATCTAAAATTTATCAAAAAGATACATTTTGTAATTCCTGTCTACATTTTGAAAGTAGCCATCCCACAGCACAGAGAAAGAGTATAGTAAGAGGACAAGTCATAAGAGTGGCCAGGATGACATCCCATCAAGAAGATGTTCTAGAAGAACTTGAAAAAATTAGAATTATGTTCCAAGAGAGGGGTTATCCCAAGGACTCGTTAACAGAAATAATAGGGGAAGTATATAGTAAATGGGGTATTAATTGCAAACCCTTATTAGGTCTGCGGTTAGAAAAAGTTAGTAATATGGCACGTTATAAAATATCAATATAAAAAAGTATGTGTACTTGAACATAACCGCCTGACAGGTGAAACTTAAAAAGCCCTTCAGAATAATTGGTGCATTTTCAGAGTTAATAATGAGGTGCTAGAAAAAGTAGGTGAAGGTCCAATATTTGTAAATAAAACAGCAGCTAATTTCAAAAGTCTGTTGGAACATAATATACAGCCCAAAGTGAAACTTGCTTATGGAACTAAACTGTGTGGCACTTGCCATCAATGTCCTTATATAAATAAGGGAATTAGAATAATATTGAATAACAGATTAAAGAGTGAAATAACATTCAAAAAGGGCAATTGTGCCACTAGGAGAGTAGCATATTTGGCTACCTGTATAACACGTTTCACATTTTATGTAAGCAAGGCCGAGGGTTTCCTCAAATGTAGGATATATGAGCATAAAAATTATATAAAAATAAGAAACAAAATAACGCTTTATTTAAGCATTCTCAGAACTGTTTGTATTTTAAAAAAATTGTGTTTGGTATTTTGGAAAACATAAAACATGAGCCTCGGGGTGGTGACTGGAGACATTTATTGAGAAAGAAGGAAACTGAGTGACAGTTCAGACTGGCAGCTATGTTCCCCCCTGGGGCTAAATGATGCTGTATCTATAATTCCTATGCTACATGAAAAAGCTAAAAGATTTTGATTATTTTATACTAATAATATGTTTTGATACTATGTAGAAATTAAAACTATTATATGTGCTTTTTCACAAAAATGTTTTTACAAAGTCTTTTTTAAAAACATTGATTTTATTTAAATGTTCAAACTTTAAAGGGATGGAGTTTTGCCATGTATTGCAATAGGACACATCTCTGACAATTACTGTTTGGATAGGCTTAATAAGATGTCAAGTCACATTTGAAATGGGTATATAAATGCATTTTACAATTAACTTCATTATTCTGATGAAGTGTCCACTAGCCGAGATGAAAGTACTCAATTTTTAGTCTTATAATAAAGGAGTGTGAACCTTGAGGTGCCTGGATCATTCTTTCTTCACTTTTTCCTTGTGTTATTGTCATATTCAATATTTGAATTTCCCTGACTCTTCCCTACTAGATCAGGAGACATGTTTATGTACTTTCCGACTTTCTCTCTGTGGCCATTCTGGTTGAGATGGGTATTCTGAGACATTGTATCAATTGCTTCATGTACACTGACAACCTACTTATTCTTAATAAAACAGATCAAGTATACGAATACACTTTAATGCTGAAACCAAAATGTTCTCATACAACCAAAACTAATCATTAAGAGGTTGTCAGTGACACTTACACCATGCCTACTGCACAGAGTAAAGACCCTACACATAAAACTATTTATGCTGAGGCACTTACAGGTAAATTTCTGTAAATACTAAGACCTACATAGCATAACCAAAAACAGGGTCCTCAACCATCATGGAAACACTCCATTAAAACACCACCCACAGCTACACATAGTAATAGTGTATCCAATGCCTTTACTGTTATGCCTTAAGGCAAACCAGTGGACAATGAAATTTCCTGGTCATTGGTGATTCTATAGTGAGACATACTAATGCCCCCCCTCACCAGACTGAGTAAGGAGAAAGTCATGGTTAGCTGCATCTATGGGGTTAGGATCCATCAAGTCAGACTGACAATCGGGTCTTTGAGCCACAGGTACCAGTATGACTCTGTCATAGTCCATGTGAGTGTTAATGACCTGAGCTGTACCTCCCTTGACCGTATGACTCAAGATATGCTCAAGCTCATGCAGGTATGAGCCTAGCACTGCGCAGCATACTACCTTCTCCAAGGATGATGCCATGTTACCAACTGAAAATGATTGCTTTTAACAAATTGTCTAGCTCTTCCTGTCATTCCAAGGAGGTACAATATTTGATAGTCTGGGAGGACATGGCTGACAGACTACACTGGTTTGCCAGGGACAATCAGCACTTATCCCCCCTAGGCTTTTGGATATTGGCAAAGACCTTTTCCATCCCTACAATCCCTTTCTTAGGCAATGACAAATTGATGAACCTGTTGACTTAAATGAACCTACAAAGGAATATCTGAAAGTGGTATTTAATGCTAGAGATCTTAACAAGTAACTCCACTCCCCATAAGCCTTCCTCTCCTTGGAGAGTGTAGACATCTCTGTAGTAATGAAGACATGGTTTAAAGTCTTTGAGAGTAACCCAGGAGAGCAAATGTTATAATGCCTTTCACATGTTTAGACATGCTACTGCACAGTATAGAACTAATAGTAGAGAAGTCTCAGTCTATGTTAAAAGTAACCTCACACCCAGACTAGTTAACATGTATGACTCTGGAATGCATACATGCACAACTCACCATAAACATGGTCTTGTACTATATCCTTGCACCCAATAGGCAACTCTTCATGCCCAGGGAAACCTATGCTACCTATTTCAGTGTACTAGACTCCCTCACCTTTCAACCCAATACAACTCATCATGGGAGATCTCACCTACCCCTCTAGAGATTGGGAATCGTACACCACTTCTAATGCACAAGCCCAGTGATTTTTAAACACTGTTAATGCTAACATCCTTAAAATGTTGACCCATTCTCCTACCAGGAGAACAAACATCTTTGACCTTGTACTCACAATCATGTGGGAGTGATGTTCATCACCCAATGTAATGTCCTAACTCATCAGATCTGAACACAATACAATATTTATATCAGAGTACCAAATGAAACTATTCCAAAGATGACTTCTCTCTACTAAGCATCACCTTGGTTAAATTCCAAGCACCATCAGACCCAGTAAACTCTGTAACATATGCAGAGCTATTTACAAAATTCCTGTATAACCATAGTCATAGCTGTGCTGGACCCATTCTTATTAAAAATAAGACAAATTCAAAAGACAAGCTACCCTTGTGGAATGACGGTATCAAACAGTTATACAACAACAAAAAAAAAGTAATGTCCAAGCATAGGAGGAAAAAGCCCAGCATACTAAAGCATCTCTAACCAATCTAAACAGGAACCTAACCAGGTTAATTAATACTTCAAAAGCCAAATTTGAAGAAAAAATAGCTTCTCAGCCAAAGAACAACCACAAAGCTTTATCCAGCTATGTCTGTAACCTCAATGGAAATACACAGCAATGAGTAGAACTTATTATAAATTGGCATCGCCCACACTGAACTGGAGGCACTTGCCAGCCTTTTGGCAAATTTCTTCCCCACTCCCAATGGCCCAAAGTAAATACCACATTCATGAAACAAGTCTTCAATGCACTTTTCAAGGCCAAAACACTACATCCATGGGTCCTGATAACATTCCAAGATGCTTACTAAATAGCATGAAACACAACCCCTCTCATCCACTTGATTTACTTTTCAACTGGAGTTTACAGTCAGGTTTTGTGCCCAAGGAATGGAAGATCGCTACATCATTTCTCTGCATAAAGGAGTTCCAACCACTGATCCAGGTAACTACAGGCCCATAAGTTTGACCAGCTTCATATGTAAGGCCATGAAAAGAATTACCTTGGACATGATAAATGAGGACATAGGTAACCTGATAATGTTGGACCCATCACAGTCTGGCTTTGTTAATGGAAGGTCATGCCTATTAAATCTTGTGGACTTTTTTGAGAGAGCCACCAAAGCAATGGATGAGGGCAAGACTGTGCACACAGATTACCTTGACCTGGCCAAGGCCTTTGATACAATACCCCACTCAGACATTACAGCCAAGCTCAATAAATTAGGTATAAACCCTTCTATCACCTGTTGGATAGCCAACTGGCTTACTGATAGGACCCAGGAGGTCAAAATGTGTGAGGCCACCTCCACCAAAAGGCCACTTACTAGTAGATTCCCCAGGGCTTGGTACTGGGCATGCCCCTTTTTGGCAACTATTTCTCTGAAGTAGAAGCAAGCACTGAAGATTTATAGCTGACTAAATTTGCAGATGATTGTTAGCTGGGTGTTATCATCAACTCCCCTGCAGACACTAGCATTCTTCAAGAAGGCCTATGTCTGACTAATAAATGGTACCAAAACCATGGTCTTAAACTTAGTGCTAAGAAATGCATAATTCTAACTTTTGGGAAGTCAGCCATCCTGACTAATCACCATGTTGATAATACATCCCTAAGAGTTGGTCAGAGATCTGTGTATGCATATAGATAGTAGCCACAGTGGTGAGGAAACCCTTTTATGTTGTGCAATGTATAAGTAAGGGCATGTCATCTAGGTCGAAAGAGATCATTATCACATTGTACTCTGCCCTTATCGGACCAGTCGTAGAGTCCACTGGTCTCTCTTAGGTATGTACCTGACCAGGCATATACAGTAACCAGAGCAACCTGAGAGGCTCCTTATAAAAAGAATACAATGTGTAACAAACCTGCCTTACACAGAGCTTCTTAAAGCCCTTTCCCTCTACTCAGTCTCTTATAGATTGTTGAGAGGTGATCTAAGCCTGGCTTACATGGCATCTGCAAACCCCACTCTCATGAATCTCCTGCATATTTGTAAGTTAAACAGTACCAGAAATACAAGGTCAAAGAAACTGAATTTTGTCTGTAACTTGAACAGAAAATGCTGGAAAGACAGATATGTGTCTCAGAGACTGCCTCTCCTAGGGTACAGGTGTCCCATCCATGTGAAGCTGAGTTTGTCTATTACCTAGTTTAAGCACAACTCAGATCAGTGGATGGGGAATAGGACATTTACACCAGGCCTGGCACCAATGTCCCTTATGGGCAGGGTTATCTTATAAATGTCTGATCCTTAATATCCAGTTTGGTTACAGAATGTCATTATTCTTTCAGGAAAACTTGGCTAGGCTTAGAAAGGCTCCCTGCATCATTATCCTAGTAAACGTCTGTTACTCTATGAATCATGTTGCTGGCTGTAGTGTACTTATGAGGGAAAGCCTTTACACTGAAACACACAATAATATTGCAAAGATGTTTCATTTGAAATTGTGCAGACATTAAATTATAAAAGCTGATGAAAAGCATTGGAAATAGAAAATGAAGAAGTAATGATCATGTGTATTCACCCAATACCAACTCTTAGGAAAGCTGAAGCAAGAACATCAGATATTGTAGCTGAAGAAAACAGGAAAAATAAAACATAAGTTAGTTACCTATGTAGCCACATGTTGCAACTATAAATACCTGCATACTGAGCAACATATAGTTGTAAAATATCATGGTATGCAACATTGACTTGAATAATGTGGCAAAAGGATGCACAGATAGCTCCACTAATCCAGTGAGTGCATAGGCTAACAAACAAGAATTTCCAGGCATACTTGTATGTCACCAGTAAAGGTAAACATATACAAAGTGCAGAAGAAGGCACTTCTGGATATATTGTGGATGTAAGGAACACTCAACCTTTAACTATGTATTGACTTAAGAATGGCGTGTAGCTCAGTCTTTAAACATTTCCTTAACATTTGGAGAGATTTAAACCATGGACCTCTTCAAAAGGAACCTTGACGATTGGATGGAATATAGGAAATTCACCCTGGGGATCACATCAGTCACCCTGCTAGGCAGGGGTCCAGGAAAGTAAATATTGTGGGAAGAAATAGCCACGGAATTGTTATGGCTAGGCTTGTATAGGCCAGAGGGCCGATAGCCTAGTACTAACCTATGAACCTATGAACCTATGATATACTTCACAATCTTTCATAGTTTGAACAGCCATATGCATAAAAAGTGATTGAAACATAACCCCACGTTCTTCTGTTATGAAATGAAGAGGAAGCTAACAAATCTTATCTCTAAGTGTGTTCCTACACTGCAGTATTTCTTGCATGGATATCACATTGAGTGCACTTTTCATAATTTAACTAATTTGTTGTGTTTCACTGGCCTATGACAACAGTGCTATTATACATCATTGTATTCACCTTACTGAGGCTTAGCTAGTCCCAAGATGCACAAGTTCCACTAGTATCCATCTCTCCTCAGACTCAGACTCTTCTTCATGTGCACTCCCCATATGGTCAGTTCATACTAGTGCTGTGCTGCCCTAGCAGAGAAAAACAGATGATAATAATGGATTCCCAATGAAAGACAGGTCTACTTTAGATTGAATAAAAGTCAAAATGTTGAATGCTCAAATGAGCATAAATGCAGGAACTCAATTCCCCGGATTTACTAATCCTCCGTGTAAGAGTTAATAAGTCTTACTCAGAGGCTGAAGTTGAACGGTTTGACATCAGCATGCCATGAATATTCATAAGGGCATGCTGACTCAACCGTAACTCTTACATGGACTGAGTAGGAAAGCAGGGGGCATGTCCGACTGCCGAGCAGTCTAAATGTGGATGCCCCTGCAAGGTTTTAAAAAGCATAATGTCAACACACAAGAACGAGTTCGCTCAAATGTACCTGCACCCAACACCACACTCCCTGACACTGTAAACCCCATCACACTTATACAAAGTAAATAATTATAATTATTTATTTTAAATCCACAATATAGCTGCCTGTATTTGTGCTTGTGTGCGCGGGTGTGCCCATTGCTTAGCTACAGTTAGCAAGTCTGACATGGAAGAGCATAAGAAAGAATGCTTATGCAAATCACATGCAATAGCGTAATGGTAGAGCGTTCGCACAAAGAAGAGGCATTCATGGTTTGAGTCCCACCACTCCCTTTTGTATTTATTTTTTAAATCAGTATATGGAATAATACCTAACATATATGTTTAAACATAACTAAAAAGCAGTGAAATGGCCAATGTATCAGTGAATAAAATAAATATTTTAAAGGATCCCAATATAAAATTGCCTGCAGTTAAGCAGCATTTCACCCAGCACAATATAGTTGCCTCTGGATAACTCTCGCTTTACCCAGTGCAAAATAGTTGCCCATAGCTAAATAGCGCTTTAGCCAGTGCAAAATAGTTGCCCGTAGCTAAATAACACTTTACCCAGCACAATCAGTTTGCACAGAGGTGTACGCCGCGCCAACCAGGGCACCGGGGAGCAACGTAGAGCTAAGTTGCTTAAACGCAGCAACACCCCCTAGCCTGTCTAGACAGTATTAAAATAAAAGAATAACAAGGTTCGAACCCAGGACCCTGTGCATCATAATCAAAGCACAGAACCACTAAGCCATGACAACATAGGGGAAGCAGCCACTATTAACATTCATATACTTGCGAATGGCAGTTTAACCATTACTAAGCAGGTCTGCAGTCAGCCGAGACTTTTACAAAATGGCCAATCACAAAAAAGTGTGGGAAATGTGGTATATTTAAGCCCCATAGGTGGGAATACTCGCCATAACTGATTGTAGCACACATTTGCAGTCAGAATGGCAGGTGTAGGAGAGGGTTCATGCTTCCGAGTGCAATGTTGGGACATCGAGGAGTCCAAATACATGGTTTGGCTCCTTGTCCACCATCACGAGTCAAGACTCCTGCAGGGCCAGTTCCAAGGGACGGAGTACAAGGCAGAGGCTTGGAACCGGTTAGCTCGTGACCTCACCAGTGCCACAGGCGTTGCCCAGACTGGTGAGCAGATCCGTCACCACCATGCAGACCTGAAGAGATGAAAGCAGGACTGCCTGAACCAGTGGATACAGGAGGCCCGTGGGATGCAGGATGCCCCACAACTGAGTATGTAGCCATGGAATGTAGTATGTAAGAATTGATAATGGAATATGTATAATGGATAGGTATGTTTCAATATACCTTCATTTACTTTACAGCTGCAGGTGACCGTGTTACGAATCAACAAGCCTATGCTGATAGGCTGTTAAGGTTGCACCACCAGGCAGGTTAGTGATTATTCTGCATGTATTGTTATATAAAATATTTTTTGAGAGCATGAAAGAATGTGTTGTAGTCCAATAAAACAGCCATAGAATTGCCTGAATAAGTCCTCTGCACGTACTGCCAGATAAAAGCATCAGAGTGGCAGAAAAAGAGTGTAGTAACCCATTAAGAAAGGTAACATATGTCTGGAATAATATCTCTGCAGGCACTTTCATATAACATAAGTGAGTGAGCCTGAAAAAAGATTGTTCTAACCTATTAATAAAGGTATAATATGTCTTGAACATGTCTGCCATAAACACCGTTAAAACAAATAAAGGAGTGAGCCTGTGGAAAAGTGTGCAATGTCATTAATAATTGTCTAAATCCCAGAGTGTGTCCGTGTCACAGAGTCTGAAATGTTGTAGTAGCCTTGCATTATACAAACAGTACTGTTTGAAAATGTGCTGGCAACCCAGAGTTATGCAGTCCCATATAAAGTGGGTGATGGATTTGCTAGTAGCTGTGAAACATATATACAGTCCACAATAGTCAGTTACTGGCTGGCATAAATAAGTAAACCTGGCACACATGTAACATGTAATTATTCACCAGAAATGTGAGTGTGTGTTAAGAAATGCAGGGTTCTGTATAAATCAAAGTGAAAATGTCATGTGAAAACATCACATATATGTAGATAAAGAAATATAAATGCAAACAAGAAATATGTAGCAGTAACATCTGCATCCTGGGCAGTTAGTATGTCAGATATAGGTCAGGCATATATTGAACTATCAAACCCATGACACAACCTAATGTATGGTGGCAAGTGTAATAATACAGGTAGGGGATATAGACTTGCAGTCACTGGGAATGTAGTGTAGACTAAATGGTCATTATAAGATGTTAACTGAGTTTTTTTGTCTACACCCTACCGTATGTGCATAAACCATGCAGTTCCACACCTCAATGGGTATGTGTAACCTTAAATATTTGTTGGGACATATGTCCTATTTTTTATAAATATTTGCATTGATGTGGATGCATATGCCCTGTTCAGACACCACGTTCATGGTGGCCTGTTGCTACCAAACATCCCTGCATGCTGTTGGAATATCCACTGTCATTCAATATATGCATGTGTTATGCTTGCTGTTCAACTGTTGGAACCTTGGTGTGTTGGGTTAATGGGAATATTATGGCATGCTGTTATAACTAATCTGGAATGCTGTTGTTTATGTTGTAATTAAACACACCTAATCACAGAACGTATGGGAAGGCCGGTCCCAGCGGATCCACCTGTCCCTCCTCAGTTGGTGAGTGCACCTGGCACCAGCAGCTCCGGTGCTCAGCCCGGGCTCCCCTCCTCCATTGGTCCTGTGCAACCTTTGGGTGGAAGTGCAGCAGGGGATGGGGCTCATCCCCCCTGTGCAAGCGTGGGTGGAGAAGGGCCACCTGTCACCCTTCGAAGGGTCCGGGCTGTGGTGCGTAGGTAGATCCAGCATTCAGTCGCTGATCCCCTATGCCAGCTTGAGGCGAGAATGTCACATCTCTTGGGTGAGCCTGCCCGTCCTACTCAGCCCCCAGCACAGCCACCCTCAGAGCTGTGAAGGTGCAGTGGTGACTGCCCATGGATGGGGATCTCAGTCCCACTGTTACCATCTGTGGGCTCATGGGCTTGTGATTTCCAAACAACCTTCCCCGTCAATTGTGTTCACCCACCCCATGTGTCAAACCCCGCCCCCTGTATGCGTCTTGTTTGTCTTGTCTGTTTACCTCCCCAACCTACCTCCCCAAATATACCTACATCCTCTACCTCACATTCCACTCTCACCTGAAAAAAAATAAAAAAAAAGGGCAATCTGTTCCCACAAAAAAAATTACACCCCATACATAGCTGCCCAATTCACACACATGTCCGCTGGACATGTAAACTGATAATTCTAATTGGCAGTACAACATATTTTGTTGTCCTCACCCCTGTCTCAGGGGTGGAAGGTTTCAAACTCCACACCAAATTTCATACATATGCACAGCTGTTGCTGGTAAAGAAATGGGTAGCTATGGACCTTCCCTACACCCATCCTGCACATCCCGAGCTGGTTTCCCTACTGTCTTTCCCTCTTTATGCCCCCTTTTTCACCACTTCCCTATCTCCCCATTTTCTTTTCTTTAAAGGAAATTAGCGCGGGGGTTAGCGGGAGTAAGCACTTTCAAGCAGTAGTTAGTGGGGGTGCGTGAGTGTGAGCTTGTGTGCACTTAGCTAAGCATTGCTAAGCATCGCGCAAACCCACGCAAACCCCCTTACCACAGCAGATATACAATAACTTAGTGCTGAAAGCAATATATCATGCATTACCATGAGTGAATGTAAAGGGAAAATAGGAATGGCATAACACAAATCTTGTTCTGTGGGCCTTAACCAGCAGGTGTTGTGGAATTGCATGACATGACTGTGAAAAGAGAATCGGCCATGGTAGTAGGGAATAAGGTCACAGTAGCACCTTACAAACCTCACACAGTATCAGAGCAGGATAAACACTTGTATATTTGCATAGGTCACAGGCCAGACCTCCCAAGAGTGACTGCTCTGCAGTGATGACCATGATTTGTAAACAAATGTTAGCTGTGCCCCTCTGACTCCCTGTGAAATGTACTAACAGTAGGCAGAAAGGTGTGGAATTTCAGTTAATGACAAATGTCAATAAGTGAGAGTAGACACTGCTTGCACATCAGAAAAGGTGTGGTAATACATATGCTCTGAATCCCCCAAAGTCTGAACTGCAAAATGTCTGAAATATATCACAGGTGTATCCCAGTTATATGTACCTTTCCCTGAGGCTGTTCAAATATATACCTGAGAGTATCTGAGGCCTGGAAGAGTCAGAAACACACAGGCATATCAGCTTGTCTGCTGTTACACACTCTGCAAATAGCTGTAGAATGAATCCCACAAGCATGCCCTTATGCAGAAGTACAACACAGAAATATCAAAGGATGTAGCCATGTACTGCTAGCAACCATCTATGACAATGCCATTGTTCAGGTGCTGAAAAGACTGCTGTGGTGCACAGTCAAAGAATACTAGGCTGACCTCTGTCTACCATCTGGATATGTCCACAGGTGGGAGCTACTCAGACAGACTACTAGCCTTCATAGACTTACAGGTAAAGAGCAACTCTGCATGTTCAGTAAGATAAACATCACACGATAATAAATAATGCACTCTGCACTTCTGCACCCCTACCCAAAGGTACTATATACCCATGTAGTCAGGCACAACCAAGGGTGTAGGTAGGCATACACAGTAGTGAAATATGTCCAGTTGTCCTGAGCAGATTGTGCTAATGTCAACACAAACAAACCACAAACTGTTCAGAAATGAGTAACGTACTAATGACAGTGTAGCAGTTCACAAACAGTGCATGTGCCTGATATTCAAAATTGGTAGTACAGCACACTTAGTTGTCCTCACCCCTCTCTCAGGGGTGGAAGGTTTCAAATATCCCTTCTAATGTATTGCATATGCACAGCTGTTGCTGGTAAAGAAATGGGCAGCTATGGACCCTCTCCACACCCATCATGTACATCCCGAGCTGGTTTCCCTATGGTCTTCCCCTCTTTGTGCACCCTTTATCCCCACATTCCTATCTCCCCATTTACTTTTCTGTCAAAGAAATGAGCACAGGGGTTAGTGGGAGTGAGCACTTGTAAACAGCAGTAAGTGGGTTTGCACCAGTGTGCGCATGTGTGCTCTTAGCTTAGCATTGCTAAGATATGATAAGCTAAGCTAAGCGTTGCGCAAACCCGCTTACAACTGCTTAAAAGTGCCTTAGTCACTCTGCATGACAAGGCCCTTGTACTGCTCAGCAGCAAAATAAAAAACCTTGTCAGTCTCGAACCCGGGACCATGGACTCACCAGTCTGCATGAAGTACCACTACACCACAACAGATATACAAAAACTTGGTGCTGAGAGAAATATAACATGCATTACAAGGAGTGAATGTAAAGGAAAATAGGAAAGCCTTAGGAATACATTGCAAAAAGAAATATAACATGCATTACAAGGAGTGAATGTAAAGGGAAAATAGGAAAGCCATAGGAATACATTGCAATAACTACTGTTGTATGGCAGTTAATTCCCTAATTCCAAAAGAAAGTACATACACCCATGTATCCAGTGTTAGCATTAGGAGGTGTGAGTAAACTTACACACTAAGAAGAGTGTACTGGAAGAAGCAACAGTCAGGTTTCAGTACAACATGCATTTCACTGGCTACAACCCAGCTTCAGATATGAGACATATACCAACCTTCTGACTGACACAACAGTGTCCACAGCAAACAAGCATGGTCCCCACCTTGCAAAACCGAAAGGCCTACGCCTACCTAACCTATCATTTTTATAGCAGTATCCTGAAATCACAGTGAGAACTGCAATTACCACACAGCAGGCTGCATGCAATTACTAAATGGTGGGCACCAATTGGTGCAGAGGCCATCACATGCACATGTGCAGACACCTACAAAAGCAGCCTGTACTTGCTGTCCACACATGCGATCATATCATTGCAGCAACTGGAGAGAGAGAGCGAGAGTGACAGACAGACAGACAGAGACAGACAGACAGACAAACAAAAAGAGGCAGTTGGAGACACCAAACCAAAACAAATAAATAAAACACGTCAACAGGTACAACAGACAGAGGTAAGGTATGTAACAGAGATGTATTTGCTGGCATCCGAATGATGTGTCTGAAGAGTACTGTACATACTGTGAACCCTCCATATGTGATAGCAGTCCGTATCTATATGTATATGCAGAGGTGCATAGGGCAAGGGACATACTACAACTGTTAGTGAAGGCTGGACATATATATGTAGTTGAAGGTTGCTATGTGCACATATCTATGTAGGTTGTAGTGTGTGGCATTGAAAACAGCAAGCAGTGCAGGTATATGCCTTGTGGTGGTTAAATGCTGTGGGACTGAGTTACAGCCAGTGAGGTCTTCTACAGCTATATGGCCTGAGGACAGTGAAATGCATTCTGCACAACACTGTGCAATATTATTACATAATTGTATGTCACACAACTGTTTCATAATTGATACATATATGGATATATATAGATATATAGATATGTAGTTATATAGATATATACATATATATGTATATATATATATATATATATATATATATATATATATATGGATATATATATAGAGATATATAGATATATACAGATATATATTGATATATATGTATATATATAGATATATATATATATATATATACACATATCTATATATATATATATATATACACATATCTATATATATATATATATATATACACATATCTATATATATATATATATATATATATATATATATATATATATATATATATATATATTCAGATATATATATATATATATATATATATATAGAGAGTGAGAGAGGGAGATACGGTGTCAGACGTATTGCAACAGGTGCCTGGTGATCAAGGCATGGACTGAACACCAGTGTTGATACTGCAGTGCCATACCCCATTCCAAAACACTTTATCCACTAATTACCAGATAGGTGATTGCCTGCCTAACACTGAAGGTGTCAGAAGGGAACATGGGAACAGCTGGACAGTAGCCTCCTCTTTGATATTCACAGTGCCACACTAGTCTTGTAATCTATCTATGTGGTACGTGTCATCACAAACGTTGTGTCATGTACGGAAATATAGATCAGTGTTCCCCTGTACTCATCACAATGCACCATGTGGTATGTACCTCACATGACAACTACAGCAAGTGGAAAGGCCACAGACATACCACACAAAGAGTAATACTGCCCTCAAACACATCCCCTATGCAGACTGATTGACATAACCACAGCTACAGTGCGTTGCATACTGGCCACCCAGAGGTTACCTCTGCCGAACATACAGAGGTATGTCACACCCATAGCAGTCAGACAACCACCATGTCAACACCTCACAATCCCACCAGGCTACATGGCCTAGGTCCCTAATCCCCGCCACCTCACTAAACAGCACATGCTGGAGT
The DNA here is from genome assembly GCF_019279795.1 of Protopterus annectens. Classification (NCBI taxonomy): domain Eukaryota; kingdom Metazoa; phylum Chordata; order Ceratodontiformes; family Protopteridae; genus Protopterus; species Protopterus annectens. The sequence goes on from NC_056739.1 coordinate 826,741,392, forward strand.
GATAGGCTCCTTTTGTCAAATATGCCATACTCTGGAGTAAATCACCCAGCATTAACAAACAAGGCTCCTCAGCAGCAGATATCAAACATACCCATGATGATAGTCTGGGGAATAGGTAACATGCCCTGGGAATCACCTCTGTGTATCTGGTTGACAGGAGCAAGTGAAATCAAATTACATGTGTGTCAAAGGCCAGGGTAGCATATGGCTAGGCTGCTGTAGGCCCTAGGGCCAATAGTGTATTACCTACCTCTGACACAATGCACACACACATGTACTCAGTGCCATACCTGCTATGTGAGGTGGAATGAGTGTGACAGTGAATGTGCGCAAGGTCTGTAATGGTGTGATAGCTTAGTGTCAGTTATTGGGATGCAGACATAGTAGGATGGCATATGTTGTGACGTAGTTCCCTGTGTATGACTGTGGTGTCCCACCGTAGGCTGAAGCAATACATGTATGCTCAGTAAGTGGTACTGCTGGTGAGTCCAGCTGACATTTGAACTGTTGTACTACCTGAAGCTGTAGACCTAAACAGCACAGTATGGTGTGTGTTCGCATTCCCTGGTAACACTGTCTTGTGTGTTTCCTGTAGTCTGCACAGATTACATACCTCAGGCATAGGTATCTGTAAGTAGGGGCACACAGTACTGTAAGGTACACAGGAAGTGCTCATCTGTGTCAGCATACATGTGTGTGTTGTATGAATGTCGGATGTGTGTATAATGATGCCTGTACCATTTCCGCAATCACATGTGTGTTGCAGGGTTTGCGTGTGTACCTACCAACATGTATACTCTGTTACAGCAGTATGCTAGCTATATTAACAACTTTGCACATATGTTAGGTAGGGGGATGGCACCAACGACTAGGGTGGGTTACTGGTTATACTGTAACTGTACTTCAAATTCATTGCAATGGATGACATATTTCTTCATGCATTAGCTTGATATGTACCCCCATGGCGAGGCTGTGCACTGGATCCCAAACAGTGTGCTGAGTACTGGTGTATACTGGTTTGTTATATGGAGTGTGGCAGGCACTGTCAGCCAGTTGTGGGCTGAGCACTGATATGTGGTATTGAATGTGTGTATCCTCTGACAGATGAACAGATGCTATATATGGCAGTTAACTGATATCTGTACTGTATAATGTTAAGTGTGCCACATGACATGCTCACACATATCATTTACTTGTCTTCCAGGCTTATGGCTCATCAAAGGAATCCCTCCTACACAGCTGCAGAGGAACAGGGAATCCACCACAGCCTGGTTCAGCACTATACCCTGTTGTTTTCCAGGGCCAGCCAGCACCAACATGAGCGTACTGCACTGTGGTAAGATCTTGTTTGTCGGGTAAATGACATAGGCATGCATAACCGGACATATGAGCAGGTACGCCTTCACTGCAGTGATTTAATTAGACATGTCCAGCGGCGTGCGTCTGATATCCATAGACAACAGCTTGCCACAGGTGGTGGAGTGGCCATACACCCCCCCTCACCAGAGTGGAGGAACTGCTCCTAAGTGTGGTGGCTCCTGGCCTACAGCAGCAACAACATCACACATATGTCATCATGGAGGCTGGAGCCACCCAGCATGGTGACATGGAGCATGCAGGTAACATGCCCTAGCTGTAGACTACTGTTACCTGTATTGTTAGATCATGCATATGTGAGATGTGTACTGTGTGTAGCAGTTGCGCTGCCTATTGTGTGCAATACTGATATTTTGAATTGTATCCATACACCTATGCCTGTTGTTCTACTGTAGTTTAGCACACTCACAGTAGCAATGCCACAGTTGTGGTCACTGACAAACTGTGTCATATTCTTGTAGGTCCCTCTGGTGTGACAGCAGGGCAGACAGTACATGCTGGTGAGTGTGTTAACACTTTAAAATTGGTATTGAAATGTGCATGTCATAGGTGAGGTGTAGGCCATGTACACATAACACACCTACGCATAAGGCATGCTGTGCATATTTGCTGTGAGACGTTAAACATCTCAGCAAAGTCATTAGCTGCCTCAATCAAATGCAATGCGCAGAGCATAAGAAACAAATGTGACAGCACTGCACTGCACATTGGATAGGCATAGTTGACACACATGTACACAACATAACACGTTTGTCATATGCAGTACACCTCAACATGCTACACATAGTGTAACCGGACACCCACTGCAGGTCACACTTCAGTATCCCACATGTCATCCACACACCACACATAATATACCTGAGGAGTAGGAGCCTAGCATGGGGCTGTGCAACACTCTTCAACACATAACACAGTCATGTTAGGCAATGCTCCCTATTGGGCACCTCACACACCCTTGTGCAACGTGGCTGTGTAAGTGTGAACATAGCCATGGCACTGCAGTCCAGGTACAGCATGCTAGGCAGTGGTCTAGTGCACTTTAGTGGCCTTGAGTGACCACATGATGCATGATGATGATGGATAATGGTACTACACCCCATACAGTTACAGTGACCACAGTACTACACATAGCTGTCATTGCTTTGCACCTCCATGTTGTGTGTGTGCACACATATGCACCTATACACATTATGCATAGCATGTTGTGTGTGTGCAAACATATGCGACTATACACAATATGCATAGCAGTCGCATTCTGTACAAAGTGACACATATTTGTCCTGGAATTATATTGGGTATATAGGTCACATGACACACATTGGGTATGTGTGATGTTGAATGTTGCAGTCATGTACCATGCAATGGCATGGCTGGCACTGGCATATCTGGAATATGATCCACACTCTCCATAACCACTGTACAATGGCCATGTCCAGGATTGGTATTCCATCACGTATACATGCACCACTCATCCCGTGTGTGTACATAGCATGCATGTGCTACACCTGTGTCCACAATTATTTGCTACAGACACAGACACTGCATTCAGACATGGAAATCCATGTGACACACAGATAACACATGCAGCCATGGTATGTATACCTGTGAGTGATGGTGCACAGGACATTGCAGAGCTTATAATATTTGCACAGAAATGTCGTGTCCTTGCACACATTGTGTTCCAGGGTGTAGGCAATCACTGAACATGTACACACATGCACCACAGCCATGTACACTGTCATTAACTATGGCTGTCTACACTCACACTGCATGGACTTGATCAACACATATTCTGCATGCTGACACATATGACGTGACTGTTTGCCTTCTGATACTGTCACCCACCTTCAACCACTATTGAGTATGTTTTGGATTGCTGTTGTGTGTGTTTATCTGCTGTAGTGAGGAGTGTGCATGTGTTCCTGTGTGCATGTGTGCATTTGTTCATGTGTGCATGTGTGCATGTGTTCCTGTGTGCATTTGTTCATGTGTGCATGCGTGCATGCGTGCATGTGTGCATGTGTTCATGTGTGCATGTGTGCATGTGTTCATGTGTGCATGTGTGCATGTGTGCATGTGTCCATGTGTGCATGTGTGCATGTGTGCATGTGTTCATGTGCAGACCATAAAGTGTGTTTCCTGTCTTCCTCTCACAGGTGCTGAGTTAGGGGTGGCTGAATGCAGCAGGGAACCTGAAGCCACAACCACTGATGATGAGACATGTATTGTGGCACAGGAAGGTTTGACAGGGTCTGTCGTTGGTCCGCCAATTGACAGTACACAGCGTTCAACCCCATCTATGTGCACACTCATACTGTCAATACATCCCTCACCACCAATGACCATAGGCAAGGGACAGCATACAGTTGGCATTGACCAGGAGAGTGTGGTACCCATGGCACTTGCATCCCCTCCCAGCAGCCATAGCCGTATTCCTGGAATGGTACCACATAGGCGGAGGTCCAGGGGTTTTCGGGGAGCACCGCTGGTTGTATTGCCCCAGGCAGGCATGCCCTCACTGGTCTTGCGACGTCCAGTATGTTCAGGGCTGTAATGCAGGCTCAGGCATGTATGGAACGGTACACCAGGCAGGGACTTAGGGTGCAGAGGGCACATTGCACCACTATCAATGACAGCATCCATGACCTTGCTGGTGCCATCCGGACTTACACCGAGGTCATTGATAGACGTTGGGGGGGAGACATTAGATGCCCTCCACAATATGTCTTCCATGAACCAGGATGGTACGGGACGGTTGCGATGTCGACGCAGACGCATATCCTACACAAGGTTATCATACAGACAGATACCTGTCATCTGATACATGCTGTATAGCAGTAAGCTGACTATGGCATAGTCATCCACATGTACTATACTTACTATCCCATCAGTACCACATAGGTGGTAGCCCTCAACATGTATGTTGGGTACCGATGTGTACATACAGCCTCATGTTATGTCATGTGTCCCTTGGTATCCACATATCCATAGGTATTGTGGAGTCCCAAGGTGTATCACATGAGACATTAGAGGCCTGGATGCATACCCACAAGGCAGTTGTACACCTATAAAGACTGTCCATTATTGGCAGTCGTTGTTGTGTATGAACGTCTGACATATACCCCAGGCATATACCCTCACTCACACTACTCTTAAGTAACTATCATGGGTGTGTGTGGTACAGATGACCTTGGCCACAGATCATGACAGTGGAAGGCCCTGTCACATGCATACATATGTGACCTACGATCTGAGAAGCAGCGGCACAACCTGTCAATGGCAACAAATGTATTCATGTAGTATGCAGGCTTCACACCTATGTACTAATTGAGGGGACATGTACACATATATATTTGCCACGCAGCTACCTGATGTGTGCAATGCAATTACTGTTGGAATCATAATATGTCATACCATAGTAAAAGCAAAACTCACACTGCATTGACCAACCGTGACACACACGGTCAGCTTTTGCAGGATTCAAACCCCTACGTAACTATGTTATGATACTAGTGAGAGACACATTAGCATGGCGCGCTGTTTGCTTTATTGGGTGGTTTCCCTTCTCCTGCTGTATTTATAGGGTGGTGACATCATCAGTCTTTCCAAAGAGGAATGTACATCTTTTAGTGTGTTTTCCCAGTCTCCAAAAAGGGCGCTCCTTTCAAAGGAAATTGCACAAATACACACACACAGTCAGCGTTTGCAAGATTCAAACCCCTACCTAACTATGTTATGATACTAGAGAGGGATGCATTAGCACGGCATGTTATTTGCTTTATTTGGTGGTTTCCCTTCTCCGTCTGTATTTCTACGGTGGTGAAATCATCATTCTTTCCAAAGAGGAATGTACATCTTTTAGTGTGTTTTCCCAGTTGCCACAAAGGGCACTTCTTTCAAAGGCAATTGCACACATACACCCCCCCACAAACAGCGTTTGCAGGATTTAAACTCCTACCTACCTATGTTATGATACTAGTAAGAGACGCATTAGCACGGCGTGCTATTTGCTTTACTGAATCGTTTCTCTTCTCCTGCTGTATTTATAGGGTGGTGACATCATCAGTCTTTCCAAAGAGGAATGTACATCTTTTAGTGTGTTTTCCCAGTCTCCAAAAAGGGCACTCCTTTCAAAGACAACTGCACACATACAGTCAGTGTTTGCAGGATTCAAACCCCTACCTAATTATGTTATGATACTAGAGAGAGACACGCGTTAGCACGGCATGCTATTTGCTTTACTGAATTGTTTCTCTTCTCCTGTTGTATTTATAGGGTGGTGACATCATCAGTCTTTCCAAAGGAATGTACATCTTCTAGTGTGTTTTCTCAGTCTCCAAAAAGGCACTCCTTTCAAAGACAATTGCACACATACACACACACACACACACAGTCAGCGTTTGCAGGATTTAAATCCCTACCTAACTATGTTATGATACTAGTGAGAGACGCATTAGCACGGCGTGCTATTTGCTTTATTGGGTGGTTCCTCTTCGCCTGCTGTATTCATAGGGTGGTGACATCATCAGTCTTTCCAAAGAGGAATGTACATCTTTTAGTGTGTTTTCCCAGTCTCCAAAAAGGGCACTCCTTTCAAAGACAATTGCACACATAACACAACTCATAATCTTTACCTTGTGTGATCTATCTGTGGACACATTGATATTCCTTCATATGTCAACACATATTTATGCACAGCTTGTTGGTTTTGTGGGTACTACATGTGTCTGGGATGTTGATAAAAAGCTATTCAAAGTGTACGTGAGACATGTGTAGCTGTGTTTAGTGATGAATGTCCTGGGTGGTTGCCTTGCAAACAGTCTAGCATGTTTGGGAGCCATGATCCGCACATGAACATACCACAGCTAGTAAGGTTGTGTGTATGCCAGCTTCCAATAGCTCAGTTTATGACTTCAACCATGCTGGACTCCATGGCCTTGCAGATCAGACTTCATAGGCGTACTGGACTATACTTCCCATGGTGTGTTGTGCACCAACACTTATGTGGAGTGCCATATATTGCTGTAACACATTCAACGGTTCCACATCCTGTGTAGGGGGGGAGGCTCAGCTGACTGTTCAGGTGCAGGATCTGTTTCTTCTGTAGTTTATGCATGACACATATTGGGAATCAATGTAGTCCACTTGATGCCATGAATTTGGCATTGGGGGTAGCTGTTCATCCATTCTACATGTGATATCTCCTGGTATGATGATATGGACTATCGTCAGTGGGAGGTGGGTATGTATATATGGGCCTGTCTGTCAGGATGTCGGCATTGTCAGTCAGGTACAGTTGGCCCTGACTCATGACATATATGTGTGTACATTGCTATATATGACATAGCTGTCGGAGGTGTCATGATTCAGTCTGGACTCCTTCTCAGCTACTCTTTACAGAACACCAACGAACCTGAGCACTAATCCCTGTTATACTCTTTTACACACTTAACACCGTACTGATCCTTTGTGATCTGGCTACAGAGTATGTCATCATGATATCCCGGCATGTCCAGGGGTCAGCTTTGCGTGTACTCTCCAGTCCAGCTGGTGAATATTGTGATGTAGACACAATCTCACATCTGCTGCATGTACACAGACAACACTCTACTCCTCCCGACAAACTCAGATATATGTGTGAGATGCACCTATAGAGACATACAGGGTGCTGAACTCTCTCGACCCATGACTGGCACAGTCTATCAGGTGGTGAAGGTAACCACACACACCACATATCAGCCTCACATATCCTCTGGCAACAGCACTCAAACCACATTATCACACATACACATACTTGGATGCTGTAAATTAACTCTGCCTAAGCAGCAGAGACCACCACAGCAGGCACACACACAACTGCTACCCCACTACAATACCCACATCTCACATAGTTCACAATGCCAGTGTGCCGCACAGTCACTGCCCTTTGGGCTACACAACACACCTAATACACTTGTGATAGGTGACACTTATTGTCAGACACACTGGCGTACCACTCACCAGCCCATACAAGGGAATAGTCCCTTTGTGCTGTCTGTCGGGTGCCATGATCTGCCACATAACACATGCAGTCAGGTCACTCCAAAGCAAGTACAGGACTGGCACCATCATTGTCCATGCTGGTGCGTAAAACCTCAGACGTTACTCCCTGGTCCACATGATATGATACATGGAGGAACACTGTGATCATGTAGCCCAGGCCAGTATGACCCTTCATACTGGCTGACCACTGCAATACTGTCATGGTTTAGTGGATCAGTACTTTAACTATAGTGCACAGTATCCTGGGTTCGAGACCCATCATTGCTTTATATTTTCATACTGAGCAGACCAGACTGCTTAAGAGCCAGTTAAGCAAATATGAGGATGTTGGCTTTTCTTCAGCTATGCCCTACTTAGACCAGGCTTGTCCGACATTGCTGTATATTCACCAACTTTGCTGGACATTGCCCAATATCACTCGACATTGACCACAGTTGTACTAGTTGGTGTGTGCGATTCTGTTTGCATATACTACATGGTGGTAAATGCTGTTTAGCACTGCCTTAAATTGCTTAACACATGGCAATCATACCTCAGGTGGTGCTGGAGGGCTGCCTATGTCGGATGCACATACTACACTCCCTGTACATGTTTGAAAGTAGGTAGTGTCAACTTAGGCATCCCTTTTACTATATGTGTGAGTCAGAGAGAGGTATAATTTCCGGAGTTCCTACTGAGCCAGTGTATGTGCTATGTGTTGCCTCTTTGCCAAGGCCAAAGCATACTGGGCACACCTCCTTTTGCCTACTGGGGCAGGCTCAGGTTGTTCCTCCTCCAAATCACGCTCTGCCTGTGATGACCTCGGCAATGGTGGGGGGCTGTTTGGTCCAGGCCTATGCTGGTCCTGCTGCAGCTGTTTTCGCAGGATCATATTATGTAGCATAGCACATACCATGAAAATTTGGGTACATGTAGTTGGTGAGTACTGCAAGGCTCCACCAGATGTGTCCAGGCACCGGAAACGTGACTTGAGCAGCCCAAACACACGCTTGATTACATTTCGTGTTTGTGCATGTGCCTCATTATGGCATTTCTGTTCAGGTGTGTGTGCATTTCTGATTTGTGTCTTCAGCCACGGCTCCAGTGCATAGCCAGCATCCCCCATTAGGTGACCATGTGGGATGTCCCCATTGGCAAATGTCTGGTACAGCTGTGTCAGATGCCAGATATGGGAATCATGGTAGCTTCCAGGGCAGCCGGCACACACATTCAGTATTATGCCCTGGGCATCACACATGACCTGATAGTTGATGGAGGGGAAGCCCTTGCAGTTGAAGTAGACCCTACCCTGCTCACCAGCTGGTGCTTTGATGCATATGTGCGTGCAGTCTATTGCACCCACTACCTCAGGGTA
>NC_056739.1:827067664-827092664 GCF_019279795.1 Protopterus annectens
GGAGCGGGTACACCATAGCTGTAAGCCATTCCATGGGTACACATCCTGTAGTAACTGTGATACTGAACAGTGACATAATGTGAGTGTGAAGTTTGTCATGAATCTTGTGTATGCCACAGTCTGGGACACCATCTGGTCCCACTGATGCTGTGTTGTCTGCTATGGAGAGGGCAGTACACACATGTTCATCTGTAATGTCAGGGAGGCTACACCCTGCTGTGATGGACATGTGCACTGCAGGGGGGATGGTGGGGAAACATTCCCACTGAACCTGTTGTCCAGGATGTTCGCAATGACAGTGGGTTCACTGTATCATTTGTAATTTTGCAGTAACTCACAGCATATCTTGTGAGTTCCCACCCAGGTCCCTGACATAACTAAATAAGGCCTTGTGATTGTCCATAGTGTCTGTTGCAAGTGTCTGTTAGAAGTGGCCCTTAGATGAATCAACAAGTGATAGTAGCTATACCATAGTACTGATCAGAGATGCCTTTCTGATTGTGATTGTGCTCTATAATGTAGTAGCCTCCTCCTGTCCCTGTATAGCTCAGTAATGGCCGTGGTCCAGTAGACAGGTCCCCTGCCTTTGGAGGAGTGAGTCTTGTAGTTATCTGGGATAGCATGATCCATGCATTCCAGTTGTTCATAGAATGTGCTTGTAAAGTATGAAGTGGTCTGAGCCATAATTAACACTGTCCCAGGGTCATTGAGGGATACCACCTCAGTTTGAACAAGTGTGATGTTTGCTCATGAGACGTATGTCACTGAGATCACATAGGATGTGTGTGTGTATGGGATATGTATGTCTAGTGAGATGAATGTATGTTCCAACCTTAACAATTACAGGTATATCTCTGTTGTGGAACATAGAGTCCCCATGTGGGTGATGATCAGATCCCACATGTTTAACCCCCTGTGGGTGTGATGACCAGGTCTGCCATAGCATTTGAATGTAACAATCCTAGCAGCTGTTGTGCGAGGGTGTCAGTGCTTGAGTCGTATACCCAGTCAATGTTTGTGTATTTGAAGTCACACAATATAATGGTGTTTGGTGAGACCTTCACATTCCCCAGTGTTCCCAGGAATAACGACTGTTGTGCCCAAGTTTGGGAGTGTGGTCTGTAACAGTCTACAAACTGAAATGCAGTTTTGCCCACTCTCAGTTGCACATGTACGTTACCCAATGCTTTTTGCACTGCTACCAACCTGGAGGTGTGTGTATGAATGATGTATATGGATACCCCCCCTATTGTTGTTGTCCGGTCCGAGTCTTGTGTCTGAAAACCATGGTATGACGTAAAACCTGTTAGTGCTGCTGTGCTTTTGTGAGCCTGAACCAGGTGTTTGTTACTGCACATATATCGACAGATTCCATACTGATGTGAGTCATGAGTGCATGCATTCTGAGGGTTAGACATCAGGTGTTGAGCACCATCACTCTCCATTTCCTGTACCCTGTAACGTCTATGGCTGTGGTTGTGTCTTCTGACCCTCGCTTCAAACAGCCACTATGTGTGTGTCAAGAGCCTAAGGCAGTCTGTGAAAGCCTAGGGGTGACAGGTGCATGGCGTCCATAGTGAATGTACGTGGCATGTTGAGCATGTAATCCCAGGCTGACAGACACTGGATCCCCTGTGAATGACAACAATATGTTAGGCAACTGTTAAAAGTGATCATGTCATCTGTATACTGTGACATAGTACTTGGTGAGAGTAAGATGCTACACAAGGTCAGGGTCATACTGTCCTGGGCTACATGATCAGAGAGCTCCTCTATGTCTCTTGTCATGTAGTCCAGGGAGGAACATCTGAGGGTTTACACACCAGAATGGTCAATGATGGAGCCATATTTGTACTTGCAGTGGACTGACAACAGTGCATGTGTCATGTGGCATATCCTGGCACCCGACACACAGCACAAAGTGACCTTCAGCCTAGTGAGTGGGATGTCAGTGTGACCGACAATTACAGTCACCTAATACAAGTGTATGAGGTGTGTTGTGTAGGCCTAAGGGCAGTGACTGTGTGGCACAATGACTTTGTGAACTATGTGATATATGTGTATGGTTGTGTGTTAGCAGTTGTTTGTGTGTCTGCTTTGGATGTCTCTGCTGCTTAGGCAGAGTATATTTAGATGCTCCAAGTATGTCATTGTGTGTCAATGTATATGGTTTGCTGTTGTCATAGGTGCATGTGCGACTGTATTTGTGGTGTGTGTGGTTACCTTTACCACCGGATAGACTGTGACAGTCATGGCTTGGGAGAGCTCAGCCTCCTGTCTGTCTATACAGTTGCACCTCTCACATATATCTGAGTTTGTTGGTAGTAGGACAGTGTTCCCAGTGTACATAAGGCAGTTGTAACAATGCATCAGAATTCCAATATGCACCAGCTGGACTGGAGAGTACACACGAAACCGACCTTTGGACATGCCAGGACATGATGATGTCATACACTGTCGACTGATCACAAAGGATCAGTAGTATGTCAAGTGTGTAAAAGAGTATAACAGGGTTTTAGTGTTCAGGTTTGTTGTTGCTGTAGAAAGATAATCTGCAAAGGAGTGCAGACAGAAACATTACACCTCCTTCAGCTATGTCAGAAATATCAATGTACAGTCATATATGTCCTGAGTCAGGGTCAACTGTACCTGACTGACAATGTCAACATCCTGTCAGACAGACCCATACATACATACCCACCCCCCAGTGACAAAAGGCCCTAACATCATACCAGGAGATATTACATGTAGAATGTGTAAACTGGTCCTCCCAATGCCAAATGAATCCCATCACGTGGATAACATTGTTTCCCCATATGTGTCATAAGTGAATGACAGGACAAACAGACACTGCACCCGAACAGTCTGTTGAGCCTCACACTCTCTACAGAATCTTACACCATTGAATGTGTTACAGCAACATGTGGCACACCCCACAAGTGTTGGTGCACAACACACCATGGGAACTATATTCGTATAAGCCTACGAAGTCCGAAATGCTAGTCCATGGAGTCCATCATGTTTGCAGTCAGGAACAGAGATATTGTAAACCGACAAACACACAACCCAAACATCTGTGGTATGTTAATGAGCACATCATGTTCCCCAAACCTGCTAGATATCTTGCAAGGCAGCCACCCAGGACATATATCACTGACAGGAGCAACACAGGTCCCACATAGACTTTGAATAGCCCTTTATCAACATCACAGACACATGTTGTATCTGCAAAACCTACAATCCGCGCATGAATATGTATTGTCATATGAAGGAATGGTAATTTGTCCACAGATAGATCACACCAGGTATGAATTGTGTATTCCTGTTCAAGATGTTCACACCTAATGATCCACAAGGTTCATTTCTGGGATTGCATAACACTAAGTGCACACACATTACCATGTCCAGTCTGATGATGTCAGCAACGTACAAATATAGCATGTGAATATAAACCATACAGTAAAGCATATAGCGTGTCATGTTAATGCATATCTCACTAGTATCATAACATAGTTAGATAGGTGTTTGAATCCTGCAATTGCTGTGTGTGTGTATGAGATTGGCTTTGAGAAGAGTGGCCTTTTTGGAGACTGTGTAAACACATTAGGAGTGGTGAATACCTCTTTGCCAAGTGTGATGATGTCAGCATCCTACAAATAGAGCTTTGGAAATGAATGCTCCCAATAAAGCAAATAGTGCGTCGTGTTAATGCGTATCTCACTAGTGTCATAACATAGTTAGGTAGGGATTTGAATCCAGCAATTGCTGAGTGTGAATGTGTGTGTGTGATATTGCCTTTGAGAAGAGTGTCCGTTTTGGAGACTATGGAAACACATTAGGAGTGGTGAATGCCTCTTTGCCAAGTGTGATGATGTCAGCATCCTACAAATAGAGCTTTGGAAATGAATGCTCCTAATAAAGCAAATAGTGCGTCGCATTAATAATGTGTGTCTTAATAATGTGTGTCTTACTAGTGTCATAACATAGTTAAGTAGTGGTTTGAATCCTGCAATTGCTGTGTGTGTGTGAGATTGGCTTTGAGAAGAGTGGCCTTTTTGGAGACTGTGGAAACACATTAGGAGTGGTGAATACCTCTTTGCCAAGTGTGATGATGTCAGCATCCTACAAATAGAGCTTTGGAAATGAATGCTCCCAGTAAAGCAAATAGTGCATCGTGTTAATGTGTGTCTCACTAGTGTCATAACATAGTTAGGTAGGGGTTTAAATGCTGAATGTTTGTGTGTGAGATTGCCTTTGAGAGGAGTGACCTTTTTGGAGACTGTGGAAACACATTAGGAGTGGTGAATACCTCTTTGCCAAGTGTGATGATGTCAGCATCCTACAAATAGAGCTTTGGAAATGAATGCACCCAGTAAAGCAAATAGCACATTGTGTTAATGCGTATTTCACTAGTATCATAACATAGGTAGGTAGGGGTCGTGTTAATGCGTATCTCATTAGTGTCATAACATAGTTAGGTAGGGGCTTGAATCCTGTGAATGTGTGTGCGTGAGGTTGCCTTTGAGAGGAGTGGCCTGTTTGGAGACTGTGGAAACACATTAAGAGTGGTGAATACCTCTTTGCCAAGTGTGATGATGTCAGCATCCTACAAATATAGCTTTGGAAATGAATGCTCCCAATAAAGCAACTAGTGCGTCGTGTTAATGCATATCTCACTAGTGTCATAACATAGTTAGGTAGGGATTTGAATCCAGCAATTGCTGAGTGCGAATGTGTGTGTGTGATATTGCCTTTGAGAAGAGTGGCCTTTTTGGAGACTATGGAAACACATTAGGAGTGGTGAATACCTCTTTGCCAAGTGTGATGATGTCAGCATCCTACAAATAGAGCTTTGGAAATGAATGCTCCTAATAAAGCAAATAGTGTGTCGTGTTAATAATGTGTGTCTTACTAGTGTCATAACATAGTTAAGTAGTGGTTTGAATACTGCAATTGCTGTGTGTGTGTGAGATTGGCTTTGAGAAGAGTGGCCTTTTTGGAGACTGTGGAAACACATTAGGAGTGGTGAATACCTCTTTGCCAAGTGTGATGATGTCAGCATCCTACAAATAGAGCTTTGGAAATGAATGCTCCCAGTAAAGCAAATAGTGCATTGTGTTAATGTGTGTCTCACTAGTGTCATAACATAGTTAGGTAGGGGTTTAAATGCTGAATGTTTGTGTGTGAGATTGCCTTTGAGAGGAGTGACCTTTTTGGAGACTGTGGAAACACATTAGGAGTGGTGAATACCTCTTTGCCAAGTTTGATGATGTCAGCATCCTACAAATAGAGCTTTGGAAATGAATGCGCCCAGTAAAGCAAATAGCACATTGTGTTAATGCGTATTTCACTAGTATCATAACATAGGTAGGTAGGGGTCGTGTTAATGCGTATCTCATTAGTGTCATAACATAGTTAGGTAGGGGCTTGAATCCTGTGAATGTGTGTGCGTGAGGTTGCCTTTGAGAGGAGTGGCCTTTTTGGAGACTGTGGAAACACATTAGGAGTGGTGAATACCTCTTTGCCAAGTGTGATGATGTCAGCATCCTACAAATTGAGCTTTGGAAAAAAATGCTCCCAGTAAAGCAAATAGTGTGTTGTGTTAATGCGCATTTCATTAGTGTCATATCATTGTCAGGTAGGGGTTTGAGTCCTGAAAACACCAAGTGTGTGTGTGAGAGGGATGTGTGTGATTTCCTTTGAGAGGAGTAGCCTTTTTGGAGACTGGGAAAACACATTTTAAAAGAGGTACATCCCTCTTCGGAAAGTCTGATGATGTTAGCATCCTACAAATATTCAAGGAGAACAGCAACCACCCAGTAATGCATATAGCGTGCCGTGTTAATGCGTATCGCTCTAGTATTATAACATAGTTAGATAGGGGTTTGAGTCCTGCAAACACTGAGTGTGTGTGCCACAGGTGGTCAATGCAGTGTGGGTTTTGCTTTTACTATGGTATGACATATGTTTCAAACAGTATGTGCATTGCACACATCGGGTATCTGCGTGTCAAATAGATTTGTGTACATGTGACCTCAATCAGTACATAGGTGTGAAGCATGCATACTACATGAACACATTTTGTAACATTCGACAGATTGTGCTGCTGCTTCTCAGATCATAGGTCACATATGTATGTATGTATGCGTCAAGACCGGCCAATGTAGTGATCCGTGACCAAGGACATCCCTGCCACACACAACCATAACACGTACTATAGAGTACTGTGAGTGAGGGTAATTGCTGGGGTATATGTCAGACATGTTCATACACAACAATGACTGGCAATAATGGACAGTCATTATAGGTGTGCACCAGCCCTGTGGATATGCATGCAGGCCATTAATGTGTTATGTGAAACACCGAGGGACCCCACAATACCTATGGATATGTGGATACCAAGGGACAGATGACATAACACATGTCTGTCTATATACATTGGTACCCAACATACATGTTCAGGGCTACCACCTATGTGGTACTGTCAGGATAGTATGTATAGTAAATGTGGATGACTATGCCATAGATGGCGTACTGCTATACAGCATGTATTGGACAACAGGCATCTGTCTGTATGATACCCTTGTGTAGGATATGCGTCCCATCCGGGGAATGCAGTGTAGGCCAATGAATGCATTTCCAGATGTGGATGGACATATCCCTAGTATGTTTGCATGTACCTAAGAGGGCTATATGCCACACAGGTGTGGTACCAGGAACATGTGGCGGCCAATACCACTGGTTACTGTTATAGTATAGTACTGGAAGGATCCAACTGTTACTGAGTTCCCTACAACTGTGAGTCATTTGTCAGGACATCATCTAATGATTGGTTATAGTCATGCTGTTGAGGTGGTGTATACTGCCAGACTGCAGATCATTGACAGATATCAACGGTATCACCCACAGCATAGTGCCAACCCATGTCATACACACATGTGTACCCATGTTAGTACATATCTGTAGTAGAATGCATACTGGCCATCGAAAGATACCATGAGATGTTAACAATGTGTAGAACAGGGTATGTCGAACATCCCACGTGTCCACTATGCACGTACATGCAGACAGTGCGCACACACCATGTTCACAGATGTACACTCGCTAATTTGTAATGCACACATCACACATGTACTGTCCACTCACTAACACATGCTAGCAGAACTGTACACTTCAACCAAGTGGCATATGGGTGGACAATACATACTCAGACCTAACACTGGTGTAAACAATGCTACAATGACTATCAGAGCTGTGATGCATAATGCCTGCTCAGATATACCTACAAGGATGTCAGTACACCTTCCAGTTGGCAACTTGCTACTATTGCTACACTGCTATAATGTCACCCTGTGCATCAGAACCATGTTAGCCTATTCCTGCATCAATATGACAGATGACAGGAGGTGGCACAGGTGTCATCATATGCACAGGGTGTGTTGTAGGTTTGCCAGAGCCCGACATTGACTCATCCAATTGACATGTGTGTGTGTGTGTGTGTGTGTGTGTGTGTGTGTGTGTGTGTGTGTGTGTGTGTGTGTGTGTGTGTGTGTGTGTGTGTGTGTGTGTGTGTGTGTGTGTGTGTGTGAGGGACAACAGTACTGCATGGGCCAATGTTGATGTAATGTGTGTGTGTATGTGTGAGCCCTAGTTGTATGGTAAATGTGTGTGTGTGTCTGCATGCAGACAACTCCACCATGTGGCTGCCATATACAGGCGGTTGTGGGACAGCCACAGACTGTACCTGCTAGGCCATACAGATCACTGTCTCTGGCCACAGACACAGTACCTGTGACTAGCAGGGGTGCTACGGGCAGTATTGGGTACCAACCCTGACTGGGTGCTATCATCAGAGGCAGAGGTATGATGACTGGACCCATGTCCCTGCTGGGACTGGCCAGCACCACGTGCACATGGTCTAGTAGGACAGTCAATGGACAGGCCAGCCCCAGCATTGCTGGGGCTGGTACTGCCACTACGGAAGCGGCTGTGATCCATGGTCCGTCCGTGATGACTGCCAGCTGATGCTGTTGCTGGCATGCATCCACGTCGGCTTCTCATCCTTCCCACATGGTCCTGGCTCATGGCTAACACATTGTGGAGGACATCTAATGTCTCCCTCCAATGGCTATCAATGATCTTGGTGTAATTCCGGATGGCACCGGCAAGGTCACGGATGCTGTCATTGATAGCAGTGTAATGGGCCCTCTGCACCCTTAGTCCCTGTCGGGTGTACCATTCCACACATGCTTGTGCCTGCATTACAGCCCAGAACATACTGGAGGTTGTAATACCTCCAGGGGCACATCTGCCAGGGGCAATACGACCAGTGGTGCTCCCCGAGAACCCCTGGACATCCACCTATGTGGTACTGTTCTGGAAATCTGGCTATGGCTGCTGTGAGGGGATGCACATGCCATAGGTACCACACTCTCCTGGTCAATGCCAACTGTATGCTGTCCCTCAGCTACGGCCATTGGTGACGAGGGATGTATTGGCAGTATGAGTTTGTGCATAGATGGGATTGACCGCTGTGTACTGTCAATTGGTGGACCAACGACAGACCCTGTCAGACCTTCCTGTGCCACAATACATGTCTCATCATCTCCACTATGAGTGACGGTGACATCAGGTTCCCTGCTGCATTCAGCCACTCCTAATTCAGCACCTGTGGAAGGAAGACAGGAAACACAATTTACAATCTGTACATGATGTTAGCACACATGCACACATGCACACATGAACACATGAACACATGCACATATGCACACATGAACACATGCACACATGCACACGAACACATGCACACATGCACACATGCACACATGAACACATGCACACATGAACACATGAACACATGCACACATGAACACATGAACACATGCACACATGAACACATGAACACATGCACACATGAACACATGCACACATGAACACATGAACACATGCACACATCCACACATGCACAGAAATACACTGCTCACCACAGCACGTACACACACACACCAGCAATCCAACACATACACAATAGTGGGTGATGGTGGGTGACAGTATCACAAGGCAAACAGTCACCACACACGTGTCAGCAGGCAGAACATGTGTTGCTCAACACCATGCAGTGCAAGTGTAGACAGCCCTATCTAATGACATTATTCATGGCTTTGATGCATGTGTGTAGTTGTTCAGTGATTGGCTACACCCTGGAACACAATGTGTACACGGACACAACATTGCTGTGCAAGTAACATCTGCTCTGCAATGTCATGTGCACCATCACTCAATGGTATACATACCATGGCTGCATGTGTTATCTGTGTGACACATAGATTGCCATGTCTAATGACAGTGTCTGTGTCCATAGCACATAATATTGGGCACAGGTGTAGCAAATGCATGCAATGTACAGACATGGGATGAGTGGTGCATGTAGACATGAAGGAATCCCAATGCACGACATGGACATTGCACAGTGGTTATGGCCCGTGTGGGACATATTGCAAATATGTTGTTGCCAGCCATGACATGGCATGCTACACGACTGCTACATTAAACACCACACATACCCAATGTGTGTCATGTGACCTATACACCTAATAGCATTCCAGGACATATATGTGACTCTTTGTACAGATGGCGACTGTTGTGCAAAATGTGTATACTAGCATATGTAAGCACACACACAACATGCTATGCATGGTGTGTATAGGTGCATATGTTTGCACACACAGAACAATGAGGTGCACAGCAAAGACTGCTATGTGTAGTACTGTGGTCACTGTAACCGGATGGGGTGTAGTACCATGTGCCATCATCATCATCATGCATCTTGTGGTCACTCACGGCTACTACTGTGTGACAGAAAACCGCCTAGCATGCTGTACCTGAACTGCAGTGCCATGGATACGTTCACTATTACACAGCCACTTTGTACATGGGTGTATGAGGTGCCCAGTAGGGAGCATTGCCTAACATGACTGTGTTATGTGTTGAAGAGTGTTGCACGGCCCATGATAGGCCTCTACCCCTGAGGTACATCATGTGTGTGTGGATGATATGTGGGATACTGAAGTGTGACCTTACAGCGGGTGTGTGGTTACGCCATATGTAGCATGACTTTGTGTAATGCATGTGATAAATGTCTTATGTTGTGTACAGGTGTTGCAACTATGCCTATCCAATGTGCAGTACGGGGTTGCCACAACTGTGTGTCATGCTCTGTGTATTGCATGTCATTGAGGCAGCTACTGACATTACTGAGCTGTGCAATGTCTCACAGCAAACATGCACTGCATGCATTATGCGTAGGTGTGTTACGTGTACATGGCCTACACCTCATCTATGACATGCATATTTCATTACCAACATTGCAGGTATAACACACTCACCAGCATGGATCGACTACCCTGCCGTCACACCAGAGGGACCTACGAGAATATGAGAGGGTTCGTCAGTGGCCACAACTGTGGCATTGCTACAGTGGGTATGCTAAACTGCAGTACAACAACAGTCAACAGTCACAGGTGTAGGGATATTATTCAAACTATCTGTATTGCACAACACTAGGCAGTGGAACTGCTAAACACACAGTACACATCTCACGTACACATAATCTAACAATACAGTTAACTGTAGTCTACAGATAGGGCATGTTACCTGCTTGCTTCAGGTGGATGTGCTGGGTGGCTCTGGCCCATTACAACACATGTCAGAGGTTGATGTAACTATTGTCAGGAGCCACCACGCTTAGGAGCAGCTCCTCCGCTCTGGTGAGGGGGGAGATGAATGGCCACCCCACCACCTGTGGCAAGCTGCTGTCTTTGGATATCAGACACACGCCACTGGACTTGTCTAATTACATCACTGCAGTGATGACGTACCTGCTCATATGTCCGGTTATGCATGCCTATGTCATTTACCCGACTAACAAGTTCCTGCCACAGTGCAGTCTGCTCCTGCTGGTACTGGCTGCTTCTGGAGAAGAGCATTGTGTACCGCTGCAATAGGCTGTCGAGTATCACCTCTTCCTCATCTGCTGTGTACGCTCGGTTGCGTTGGTGGGCCATCTGGCTGAAAAAGATATGAACAATATGTGTGAGAGTGTCCTGTGGCACACTTTACACCTTTACCCACAGATATCACTTTACTGACATATACACCATCCTATTGTCTATCAGAGGTTACACACATTCAATACCACTTATTGGTTCTCAGGCCACAATTAACTAACACTGTCTGGCAGACTCTATATATATCACACCTCTATACAACAGTACTCGACACACTGTTTGTGACACATTGCACAACCTCAAGACAGGGGTGTATATCACACCAATGCACGAACAGAGATGTCATCCATTGCAATGGATGTAAAGTACAGGTACAGTAGTACCAATCAACTACCCTAGTCATTGATGCCATAGCCCTGCCTAACAGATGTGTCCAGTTGTTACTATAGGTGGCATACTGCTGTAACAGACTATATATGTTGCTTGATACACACGTTAACCCTGTAACACACATATGATTGCAGCCATTGTACAGGCATAATCACACACACATCAGGCAAACATACAACGCACCACTGTATGCCAACACAGATGAGCATTACCTGTGTACCATACGGTACTGTGTGCCACTACTTACATACCCTTATGCCTGCATTCTGTCCTCTGTGCAGACTACAGGAAACACACATGACTGTGTTTCCAAGCAATGTGAACGCACACCATACTGTGCTGTTTAGGCCTACAGCTTCAGGTAGTACTACAGTTCATATTGGTGATGGATTCACCAGCAGTACCACTCACTAAGCATACATGTATTGCTTTAGCCTACAATGAGACACCACATTCGTCAATGGAGAACTACGTCACATCATATGCCATACTACTATGTCTGCCTAACAGTACATTACACATCAGTTACTGTCCTCACAGCTAGGATAAGCACTACCATATCAGATACAACATCACACTAAGCTATCACACATTTACAGACCTTGCACACATTCAGCGTTACACTTATTCAACCTCACATAGCAGCTATTGCATTAAGTACATGTGTGAGTGCATAGTGTCATAGGTAGGTAATATGCTATTGGCCCTAGGGCCTACGGCAGCCTAGCCATATGCTACCCTGGCCTTTGACACACATGTACTTTGATTTCACTTACCCCTGCCAACCTGAGCCACAGAGGTGTTTCCTGGGGTGTATTACCAATCTACCACACAATCATCAGGGGTATTTAAAACAACTGCTAAGGAGGAGCCTTGTTTGCTATTGCTATGTGGTCTATTCCGGTGTATGGCATATCTCTGAGATGGGAACCTATCCCTCCAGCATGTGCTGTTTAGTGAGCTGACAAGGTTTAGGGCCCTAGAGCGTATATCCCCGAGTGATTGTGATATGTTGCCATGGTGGTTGTCACCCAGCTATGGGTGTGACATACCTCTGTATGTCCAGCAGAGGTCACCTCTGTGTGGCCAGTATGCAATACAGTGTAGTTGTGGTTTTGTGAGTCAGTCTGCATAGGGCATCTGTTTGCAGCCAGTATTACCCTTTGGGAGGTCTGTCTGTGGCCTGTTTACCTGGTGTAGTTGTCATGTGAAGTACATACCACACAGGGCATTGTGATGAGTAGAGGGGAACTCTACCCTATACTTCCATAGATGACACACCTGCTGTCATGACACATACCACACAGACAGATTACAGGTGTAGTGTGGCACTGTCTTCATCAAAGTGGAGGCTACTGTCCACCTGTGTCCCATGTTCCCTTATCACACCCTTACTGTTAGGTAGATCTCTACCTATGTGGTAGTTAATGGGTACACTGTTTTGGGAAGGTGGAATGGCACTGCAGTATCAACACTTGTCTACAGTCCATGCCTTGGTCACCACACACCTGTTGCGGTACATATGACCCCGTGTCTCTCTGTCTCTCTCTCTCTCTCACTCTATATATATATATATATATATATATATATATATATATATATATATATATATATATATATATATATATATATATATATATATATATATATATATATATATATATATATATATATATATATATGCATACCTATACACATACATGTACACATCCATTGCTGTACAAATGGATGTACATATAGGCACATGTACAGTCCACCTTTCATGGTGGGGATATAACTTATGCAACAGTTGTGGGATGTACAGGTATGTGATTAAATTGCACAGTGTTGTGCAGAATGCATGTGGGTGTCCTCAGCCCTTGTAGCATTGGCAGGCCTCACTGTCTGCAACACAGCAGATCTGCAGGGGTGCTTTTCCACTATTTATGTGGTGTAGTAAGACAAGGATGGGGGCACCAGGAAGTGTGGTAGGGGGCACAGTGGAGCCCTTTTGCCTAGGGCACCAGTTGACCTAAGGCCACTCCTGCGCACTGCATGCTGTCTTCTAGGCCACACACTACAACCTACATGGATATATGCACATATCAACCTTCACTGACAGATAGCTGTCCACCCTTCACTAACAGTTGCAGTATGTCCCTTTTCCTATGCACATGTGCAGATACAGATAGATACATACTGCTGCCACACATGGATGATTTGCAGTGTGTAGAGTAGTCTTCAGGAACATCTACAACACGCCAACACATACATGTGAGTTACATGCCTTACCTTTGTATTTCCCTGCTCCGTGTGTCACAGTTTTGTAGTTTTTTTTTTGTTTGTTTTTATTGGTGGTTTGTTTTGGGTTTTCACCCTCTATTTAACCTTCGGTCTCTGTTTCTCACTCTGTTCTGTCTCTGTCTCAGTCTGTGTCTGTGTCTGTGTGTCTCTCTCTCTCACTCTCTATCTCACAGCACCTGCAATGATATAATTGCATGTGTGGACTGCAGGTACAGCCTGCTTTTCTAGGTATCTTCACTTGTGCATGTGACAGCCTCTGCACCAATTGCTGCCCACCATTCAGTAATTGCATGCAGCCTGCTGTTTGGTGATTGCATTACTCACTGTGATTGCAGCCCACTGCTATAAAATGCTAGGTTAGGTAGGTGTAGCCCTTTCAGATTTCCAAGGTGGAGCCCATGCTTGTTTGCTCTGGACACAGTTGTGTCAGTCTAAAGGTGGGTATATGTCTCTTATCTGATGCTAGGGTTGTAGCCAGTTATATGCATGTTGTGCTCATACCTGCATGTTGCTGCTTCCAGTACACACATCTCAGTGTAGACATGTACACACCCCTCCAAATGCTAACACAGGATACATGGGAGTATGTACTTTTTTTCACTTACACAATTAACTGCCATACAAATGTGGTTATTGCACTGTATTCCTGTGGCCAGTATTTATCCTGGTCTGATACTGTGTGGTGTTTGTAAGGTGCTACTGTAACATTATTCCCTGCTAGGATGGCTGGTTCTCCTTTCATAGTCATGTCATGCAATTCCACAACCACTGCTGGTAAAGACCCACAGAAAAGGGTTTGTGTTATACCATTCCTAATTTCCATTTACATTCCCTCATTGTAATGCATGATATATTTATTTCAGAACAAAGTTATTTGCATATCTGCTGTGGCTTAGTGGTAATTCATGCAGTCTATTGTGTCAATGGTCTGGGGTTCAAGACTGGCAGAGGTTTTTTTCTTTTGCTGCTCAGCAGAACGGGCCCTACCATAGAGTGACTAAGGCACTTTTAAGCAGTTTTAAGTGGGTTTGCGTGGGTTTGCACGAGGCTTAGCGACACTTAGCTAAGCGTACACATGTGCACACTCGCTTAAACCCGCTTACTACTGCTTAAAAGTGCTTACTCCCGCTAACCCCCACGCTAACTTCTTTGAAAGAAAAGAAAATGGGGTGATAGGGCAGTGGTGAAAAAGGGGGCGCAAAGAGGGAAAGACAGTAGGAAAACAAGCTCGGGATGTGCAGGACGGGTGTAGGGAAGGTCCATAGTTGCCCATTTCTTTACCAGCAACAGCTGTGCATATGTTGAAAATTTGGAGTGAAATTTGAAACCTTCCCCCCCTGAGAGAGGGGTGAGGACAACATAGTTTGTTGTACTGCCAATTAGAATTATCAGTGTACATGTCCAATGGACATGTGTGCGAAATGGGAAGCTATGTATAGGGCGTAATTTTTTTTTCGGGTACAGATTGCCCTTTTTTTTTTTTTCTTTTTTTTTTTTCCAGGGGAGAGTGGAAAGTGAGGTAGAGGAAGTAGGTATATTTGGGGAGGTAGGTTGGGTAGGTAAACAGACAAGACAAACAAGATGCATACAGGAGTGGAGTATGACACATGGGGTGGGTGAACACTATTGACAGGGATGGATGTTTGGAAATCGCAAGCCCATGAGCCCACAGATGGTAACAGTGGGACTGAGATCTCCACCCATGGGCAGTCACCACTAGACCATCACAGACCCGAGGGTCACTGTGCTGGGGGCTGCGTAGGAGGGGCAGGCTCACCCATGAGTCGCGCCACTCTCGCCTCGAGCTGGTGTAGGGGATCAGTGACTAAACGCTGGATCTCCCTACGCACCTCAACCCGGACCCTTCGGAGGGTGGCAGGAGGCCCTTCAAGGGCCTCCACCCACGCTTGCCGGGGGGGCAAGCCCCATCCCCTGCAGCGCTTCCACCTGAAGGTGGCACAGGACCTGCGGAGGAGGGTGGCCCAGGCTGGGCACCAGACCTGCTGGTGCCAGGTGCAACTGCCAGATGAGGAGGGACAGGTGGGTGCGCTGGGACCGGCCTTCCCATACATTCTGTGATTAGGTGTGTTTAATTACAACATAGACAACAGCATTCCAAGTTAGTTGTAACAGCATGCAGTAATATTCCCATTAACCCAACACACCAGGGTTACAATAGTTGAACAGCAAGCATAACACATGCATGTATTGAATGACAGTGGACATTCCAACAGCATGCAGGGATTATTGGTGGCAACAGGTCACCAAGATTGTGGTGTTTTAACAGGGGACATGCATCAAAGTAAGTACAGATTTTATATAACAATAGGACATATGTCCCAACAAATGTTATGAGATTAGACATACCCATTGAGGTGTGAAATTACATTGTTTATGCACATGGAGTAGGGTGCAAAAAGAAACCTCCATTAACATCTTATTAGCACTTTAACTGTACACTACATTCCTATTGACTGCAGGTGTATAGCCTCTACATGTATTCTTACACTAGGCAACATGCATTTGATTGCATTATGGGTTTTGCTACTTCATGATATACCTGGCCTATATCTGACATGGTAACTTTCCAGGATGCAGATGTTATTGCTACATACTTGTATTAAATTGACTTGTTTATGTATCTGCACATCTGGATGTGTTCACATGGCTTTTTCACTTGTTTTCACACAACCCTACTTTTCAGGTAGCACACTAACATTTCTGGGGAACACCTTGACAGGCTACTCGTGTGCCAGATTTACCTATGCATGTCAGCCATTTCACAACTGTTTAGGACTGTTGCATACTTCACAGCTACTGGCACTTCCTTCATCCACTTTATATGGGACTGCACTACTGGGGGTTGTCAGCACTTACTACAACAGAGTAACATTTCTTCATTGCAAGGGTACAACAACATTTCTGCGTAACTGGCACATACACACTGCAAGTACTATACCTTTCTTATTTACATTAAAACTCTTTTCTACAGGCTCTCTCCTGTATTTGACATTACACTGCATACAGTAGACCTATTCAGGACATGTTATACCTTTATTGATAGGTTACAAGACTGTTTTACAGGCTCATTCACTTTTTATCTATGGCAGTGCATGCAGAGATAGTATTCCAGACATGTTTTTTGCTTTATTCATGGGTTACTACACTTTATTCCTGGGTATCTGACTTATGATATGTAACAGTACATGCAGAGGATTTATTCAGAGAATGAATGTTTTATACTTCACAGCTACTGCCACTTCCTTCATCCACTTCCTATGGGACTGCACAACTGTGGGTTGATAGCACCTAATAAAACAGTACTATTTTTATTGCAAGGGTACAACAACATTTCAAAGTAAGTGACACAGACACACTCCAAGTTTTATACCTTTATTAATTACATTGAACACTCTTTTCTACAGGCTTTCGCCTTTACTTGTTATTACAGTGCATACAGAAGACATATTCAGGACATATTATACATTTCTTGATAGGTTACAACACTCTTTTCCAGGCCTGCTCACTTATATGTTATGACAGTACATGCAGGGATAGTATTCCAGAATTATTTTACCTTGATTGATGAGTTAGTACACTCTATTTCTGGCTCACTGATGTTTGATATATAACAGTACATGCAGAGGATTTAATCAGGACATTTTATTGCTGTATTATTGGGCTTAAACACTTTTCTCATGCTCACTCACATATATCATGTAACAATACATGCAGAATATTTACTAACCTGCCTGGTGGCGCAGCCTTAGCAGCCTATCTGCATAGGCTTGCTGATTCATAGTGCGAGCACCTGCAGCTGTGGAGTAACTAAAGGGATATTGAGACATACCTATTCATTATTTAGACTATATTAACTTATCTTACATACTGCATTCCATGGCTACCTACTTAGTAGTGGGGCATCCTGCATTTGACGGGCCTCCTGGATCCACTGGTTCAGAAGGTCCTGCTTCTGCCTCTTCAGGTCTGCATGGTGGTGGCGGACCTGCTCACCAGTCCGAGGGACACCTGTGGCACTGGTGAGTTCATGAGCCAACCGGTTCCAAGCCTCCGCCTTATACTCCGTTCCTTGGAACTGGCCCTGCAGGAGTCGAGTCTCATACTGATGGATTAGGAGCCAAACCATATATCTTGACTTCTCGATGCCCCAGCATTGCGCTCAAAAGCATGTACCCTCTCCAGCACCAGACATTCTAACTGCAGATGGGAGCTACAATCAGTTATGGTGAGTATTCCCGCCTATGCGGCTTAAATATGCTGCATTTCCTGACTTTTCTGTGATTGGCCATTTTTGAATATTCTCGGCTGACTGCAGACCTGCTTAGCAATGGTTAATCATACATTTATTACTATATATATATGTTAACAGGGAATGTTTATCCTAAGCTGTCGTGGCTTAGTGGTTCAGTACTTTGATTATGGTGCACAGTGTCCTGGGTTCAAACCTTATCATTGCATTTTATTTTACTACTGTCCAGACAAGTTAGGGGGCGTGGCTGTGTTTAAGCAACTTTGCTCTACGTTGCTCGACAGTGCGCTGGTTGGCATGGCGTGCACCTCCACGCAAACTGATTGCGCTGGGTAAATTGCTATTTAGCTTTGGGCAACTATTTTGCACTGAGTAAAGCGCGATTTAGCTATGGGCAACTACATTGCGCTGGGTAAAGTGCGAGTTAGCTAGGGGCAACTATATTGCCCTGGGTAAAGCGCTGCTTAACTGCAAGCAATTTTATATTGGGATCCTTTAAAATATTATTCACTGATACATTGGCCATTTCACTGCTTTTTAGTTATGTTTAAACATATATCTTGGGTATTATTCCATATACTGATTTAAAAAATAAATACGAAAGGGAGTGGTGGGACTCGAACCGTGAATGCCTCTTCTTTGTGCGAACGCTCTACCATTACGCTATTGCTATTTGGTGTGATTTGCATAAACATTCTTTCTTATGCTCTTCCATGTCAGAATTGTTAACCGTAGCTAAGCAATGGGCACACCCGCACACATACGCGCAAATACGGGCAGCTATTTTTGGAATTAAAAAAAAAAATTTAATGTTATGCATTTTAGATGTGTGATGGGGGTTTACAATATCAGACAGTGAGGTGTTGGGTGCAGGGACATTTGAGCGGACTCGCTCTTGTTTATTTCCTTTTATTTTCAACACATGCAGGGGCGTGGACAGTTAGACTGCTCGGCAGTCGGACACGCCCCCTGCTTTCTTACACGTTCCATGTAAGACTTACGGTTGAGTCAGCATGCCCTCATGCATATTCATGGCATGCTGATGTCATACCATTCAACTGCAGCCTCCAAGTAAGACTTATTAAGTCTTACACGGAGGATTCGTGAATCCGGGGGATAGTCTCTGCTTAATTTTAAATTTAACTGTTGCCAGGACTTTAAAAGTTCAGGATAGGTATTTTCATAGGATGGCATCTTAAGAATACGAAGCCCTCGTGGAACGATGTTAAATTCTATATAGGCAAGGAAGCCCATACGTTGCCATTGCAGTCTCTTATAAGTTTGCACCTTCCTTTTCAGTTGCATTAATAAATTATTTAAGTTATTATCAACTTCAGAAGCAACAGTTACATTTACCTATTCCATGCCTAGAAACTGTGTGACCAGAGGGTTTCCTTTCAATGTCAACAATTCACGTATTGTCTTTTCACAATTTTCTTCTGCTCCAATTCCCATCTTATGGGTATTCTGCAGCGGCTGTGTCATTGTGGCTAAATATTAAGATGGAGCGAACCTGTTGAACTTCTAAACACAATACGAAGTATAAAGTTCAATTCAGTTAGATTCCACCAACTTCCACTATTTCTGACCAAAAATGAAAACCAAATAGATGGAAAAACGCTCAATTTATTAGTAACAAACGAATAAAGCTTTCGGGAATGTCCCTTCTTCAGTGTTAATTTCAGTTAATCATTGTTAAGCAATCAAGAAGAACATAATTCTGTTTTACAATGATCCACCCAGGAAGAAGGGACTGCTATAGCAGCTACTGCGCAGGATGAGGTTGGACAACATGAACGGATAATGACGAGTGTTACATCCACATGAACTACACAGGGAGAAAAGAGTAAAGCAACTTCTACACCAAAAACAAAGCAAGCAGATATTTTTTTAAAGTTGTCACAACCAATATTAGTGAAATTACTGGAGAAAATAGAGCTGAACAAACACCCACAGTCGAGAAGGCGTTCTCAACAAAGGAACGGCTCATATACGGGGAAAAGGAAGAACGACAGCCCGCTTCCGAACACCAAAAAAGGACAGAGATAAATGGTAAGCCAAATGACTCTTATCTAAATTTATCAAACTTTACTCTGACTACTGCAATGCAGAGTCTGTTAAATAAAGGCTTACAATTTATCCCATGCTGTTCGGATTCCATAGTGGAAGATATGACTGACTTAAAAACTTTTATTCGAAATGCTTGTTTGAAATTATTGTTTAAAGACTCATGTAATGAAGTAAGAGATAGGTTTAAGAAAAATAGTACATTTATTCCTAACAATTATCCTATCTTAGAAGCTTTCTCAACTGTGTGTGAAGATGATTTAAGAAGTTTATATCATGATGTCAGTACTGGAAAATTTAAAGTAAAAAAATATAATATGTCATATGATGAGCATTTAGCTTGCAAGCAATTATGTACAAATGATGACATTATTATTAAACAAGCCAATAAGGGAGGGGCAACAGTGATATTTAATAAAGATGAATATAATATATTGATGGATGAATTTTTGAAAGATGAACATACTTTTAAAGAGTTAACTTTTGAAGAAGTGAGGAAAATAATTTATGATGTAAATATGTATGTATATGAGTCACAAACGCAAGACGATATATCATTAGATTTATTTAATTTCTTTACGGTGTCAACCCCAGTAATCACAGTAATATATGGGATACCAAAGCTGCATAAATCATTAACAACCCCACCGATGAGACCTATAGTCTCAGGAAGGGGGTGGTCAACAGAACCTATATCCATTTATGTTCAAGAACAGTTAAGTAAATATTTGCCACTTTGTCCTAGCTGAGATACCAATGATTTTTTGAAGAAATTATACACATGGTATGAGAGTAATGTACATGGAGCATATATAATGGCCACCTTAGATATAAGTTCTCTGTTTACAGTAATACCAAATAATTATGGGGGCAATGCAATTCGTGAATTTTTATGTGAAGAAATAAAAATGAAAGGTAAAGAAGTAGAGATACTTTGTAGTATGATAGAAATAGTTCTGGAGAAAAATATTTTTTTATTTAATAAAAAGCCATATTTGCAAGTATCCGGTGTAGCCATGGGTACTGCTATGGCTAATACCTATGCAAACATAGTATTACATCAATGGGAAAATAAATATATACGAGGTCTTGGAAATAAATTTAAGAGAGATATTCTTTTTTACCAACGTTTTGTTGACAATTGTTTTTAATATGGAAGGGAAATGAACAGGAATTAGAGGCTTTTGTTCAATATTTAAATAATACCACAAGTTTTCTTAAATTTACTAGTAATCACTCTCATGATAAAATATTTTTTTCTGGATGTGGAGATTTATAAAGGTATTGATTATAAAATAGAGACCTGTGCATACAGAAAGAATGTACAAGTTAATAAGTACACACATGCTAAAAGTATGCATGCAGCACATGTATTTAAAGGTATTGTTAAAAGTCAACTATTAAGAATTAGTAGGTTGAACACAGATCCAAATAAATGTAAAGAACAAATGCAAATTCTGGCAACGGAATTCCAAAATAGGGGGTATGATAAGGAAAATATTAATAAAATGAATAAAGAAATAATAGAATTAAGGACAAAACAAGCATCCCCTTTTTTAGTGATTATATTGATACTATAGATAAAGATAAGAATATAGGTCCTGCTGTAAGATATGTTACTACTTATAATAATTTGACAAGATATGTAGAAGCAATTATAAAAAGGAATTTGCGTATTTTAATGGTTCAACCAGAATTGAAAGCAATGTTAGGGAATAAACCCTATTTTGCCTACAGAAATATGAGTAATTTAAAAAGGAAATTATGCTTTAAAGACTTTAAAATAAATTTAACAGCATCTGTGACATGTAACATGGGGACATTTCCATGTTACAATTGCAGTTGTTGTTTAGATATTTGTGACAAAAAGTATTTTGAACATCCTATATGTAATGCAAAATATAAAATAAACTGTGCATCAACCTGTAGAACAACAATGGTGGTGTATTTAGCTACATGTGTACAATGCAAGTTTTTATGTTGGAAAATGCTCAAGATGTCTAAAAGACCGCATTATAGAGCATAGGTTGGATATGAAGAGGAATGTTCCAT
The DNA here is from genome assembly GCF_019279795.1 of Protopterus annectens. Classification (NCBI taxonomy): domain Eukaryota; kingdom Metazoa; phylum Chordata; order Ceratodontiformes; family Protopteridae; genus Protopterus; species Protopterus annectens. The sequence goes on from NC_056739.1 coordinate 827,089,733, forward strand.
CTAATGCGTTAGCCCAACATAGATTAGATAAAGGTAATCTTCATAACTTTAAATTTAAAGTGTTAGAAGTTGTATATAAAAATCTTCGATTAGGTGACCAGAATAATAAGTTAGAAATGGCAGAATATAAATAGATAGTATGGCTAGCAGCAGATAGAACACCAGGTTAAATAATAGAATAACATTAAAACCAATATTAGATTTTAGACAGAAACAATACAGATAGATGATTAGTTATTTTTGGGTGTTCAAACAATAAATGTAGTGAAAAAATTTTTTTCATATCACTTTTTCTTATAGTTGTAATAGTTTAGTAATTGAGATGTTTAGTTAAAAACAGATAGACTATTAGTCATATATTATATTGTATACATGAATCAATTTTTACAATATATGATGTTTTTAAATGTTTTTATGAATATATTTTTCTTTGTATATGTATATATGTTTACATCTGGCTTATAAGCATGGGAGATATCTCTTTTAGTATTTTTAGAACTAATTGCATATTTAATGAACTGTTAATGATGTTATGTTATGGATTGGATGGCTGTGTCACTTGGGTTTTTTTTTGAAATTACTATAAATTTTAAGAAGTTGATTAACTGAAATTAACAGTGAAGAAGGGACATTCCTGAAAGCTTTGTTTGTTTGTTACCAATAAATTGAGCATTTTTCCATCTATTTAGTTTTCTTTTTTGGTCAAAAATAGTGGAAGTTGGTGGAATCTAACTGAATTGAACTTTATACTTCGTATTGTGTTTAGACGTTCAACAGGTTCGCTCCATCTTAATATTTAGCCACAATGGCACAGCCACTGCAGAATACCCATAAGATGGGAATTGGAGCAGAAGAAAATTGTAAAAAGACAATACATGAATTGTTGACATTGAAAGGAAACCTTCTGGTCACACAGTTTCTAGGCATGGAAGAGGTAAATGTAACTGTTGCTTCTGAAGTTGATAATAACTTAAATAATTTATTAATGCAACTGGAAAGGAAGGTGCAAACGTCTAAGAGACTGCAATGGCAACGTATGAGCTTCCTTGCCTATATAGAATTTAATATCGTTCCACGAGGGCTTCGTATTCTTAAGATGCCATCCTATGAAAATACCTATCCCGAACTTTTAAAGTCCTGGCAACAGTTAAATTTAAAATTAAGCAGAGACTATATGAGTTTAATGAATGGACATTTTCTGCCAATAGAAAATGAATTACATGAAGGAATAGTAAAAATGGAGAATGAGTTAATTAGTTCTAATAATTTTGTGAATGTCTCAGTCCCTTATCAGCTGATGCTAAATAGAATGGACTTGTTAGATAAGAAGTTACAAGCTACCAAACAACATAAGTTACAAGGAGACATCAATGACTTTAAAATGGGCCATATCTTCTCTTGGCCGAGATCTCAATTTAATAGTAAAAAATTTCAGAAAAAAGAACTGACAAATAAAATGTATGAGCTCGATACATTTACAGAAGTAGAGACATTGTTAAGGAATCAAGAAGAACGTAATTCTGTTTTACAACGATCCACCCAGGAAGAAAGGTCTGCTATAGCAGCTACTGCACATGATGAGGTTGGACAACATGAACGGATAATGACGAGCGTTACATCCACATCAACTACACAGGGAGAAAAGAGTAAAGCAACTTCTACACTAAAAACAAAGCAAGCAGATATTTTTTTAAAGTTGTCACAGCCAATATTAGTGAAATTGCCAGAGAAAATAGAGCTGAACAAATGCCCACAGTCGAGAGGGCGTTCTCAACAAAGGAACGGCTCATATACGGGGAAAAGGAAGAACGACAGCCCGCTTCCGAACAGCAAACAAGGTCAGAGATAAATGGTAAGTCAAATGACTCTTATCCAAATTTATCAAATTTTACTCTGACTACTGCAATGCAGACTCTGTTAAATAAAGGCTTACAATGTATCCCGTGCTGTTCGGATTCCATAGTGGAAGCTATGACTGACTTAAAAACTTTTATTCGAAATGCTTGTTTGAAATTATTGTTTAAAGACTCATGTAATGAAGTAAGAGATAGGGTTAAGAAAAAAAGTACATTTATTCCTAACAATTATCCTATCTTGGAAGCTTTCTCAACTGTGTGTGAAGATGATTTAAGAAGTTTATATCATGATGTCAGTACTGGAAAATTTAAGGTAAATAAATATAATATGTCATATGATGAGCATTTAGCTTGCAAGCAATTATGTACAAATGATGAAATTATTATTAAACAAGCTGATAAGGGAAGGGCAACAGTGATATTTAATAAAGATGAATATAATATATTGATGGATGAATTTTTGAAAGATGAACATACTTTTAAAGAGTTAACATTTGAAGAAGTGAGGAAAATAATTTATGATGTAAATATGTATATATATGAGTTACAAACGCAAGAAGATATTTCATTAGATTTATTTAATTTCTTTATGGTGTCAACTCCAGTAATCCCAGTAATATATGGGATACCAAAGCTGCATAAATCATTAACAACCCCGCCGATGAGACCTATAGTCTCAGGAAGAGGGTGGTCAACAGAACCTATATCCATTTATGTTCAGGAACAGTTAAGTAAATATTTGCCACTTTGTCCTAGCTATATTAGAGATACCAATGATTTTTTGAAGAAATTAAACACATGGTATGAGAGTAATGTACATGGAGAATATATAATGGCCACCTTAGATATAAGTTCTCTGTTTACAGTAATACCAAATAATTATGGGGTCAATGCAATTCGTGAATTTTTATGTGAAGAAATAAAACTGAAAGGTAAAGAAGTAGAGACACTTTGTAGTATGACAGAAATAGTTCTGGAGAAAAATATATTTTTTATTTAATAAAAAGCCATATTTGTAAGTATCCGGTGTAGCCATGGGTACTGCTATGGCTAATACCTATGCAAACATAATATTA